>NC_091460.1:6045307-6262807 GCF_027789765.1 Dendropsophus ebraccatus | reverse complement strand
AGTAGTAGTAATAGTAGTAGTAGCAGTAGTAGCAGTAGTAGCAGTAGTAGCAGTAGTAGCAGTAGTAGTAGTAGTAGTAGTAGTGTAGTAGTAGTAGTAGTAGTAGTGTAGTAGTAGTAGTAGCAGCAGTAGTAGTAGTAGTAGCAGTAGTAGCAGTAGTAGCAGTAGTAGTAGTAGTAGTAGTGTAGTAGTAGTAGTAGTAGCAGTAGTAGTAGTAGTAGCAGTAGTAATAGTAGAGGTGGTAGTAGTAGTAGTAGCAGTAGTAGTAGTAGTAATAGTAGAGGTGGTAGTAGTAGCAGTAGTAGTAGTAGTAGTAGTAGTAGTAGTAGTAGTAATAGTAGAGGTGGTAGTAGTAGTAGTAGTAGTAGTGTAATAGTAGTAGTGCAGTAGTAGTAGTGTAGTAGCAGTAGTAGTAGTAGTAGTAGTAGTAGTAGTAGTAGTAGTAGTAGTAGTAATCAGAAAAATCCATTTCCTCACCTCAGACAATCTTCAACAAGAGGAAACGAAACTAAAGAGAGCAGGAAAGTGAAACTTACAAGTCAGATACCTGAGGGGAAAGGAAAAACATAATAAAGTCACCCACAATGTCAGTAGACGAGCCGGAGCGCACCATCTATACCATCACAGTGCCAGTGGCATTAGCAGTACCGTGCAGGACACATGGCTGGGGTATACATGGAGGACGCCGCATGTTTCTGTTTAGTGATGACTGTGAGGAAAATCAGAAAATGGGAGAAGAAAAGACTTTGGAGTAGCAGATAGACAGGAGGTGTCATTGTCCCTAAATACAGTTCACCTTCTGCCTGGGGATGTCCAGACCCCACTTGTTAATGCTATACTGCTGGTTCTCCTGCACAGGTCACCCCTTCAGACCATAGGTCCCATGTCTCCCGACCTCTATTCCACCAGCACCTTGTGCCGTACCTGCAGAGGAACAAGCCCAGGAATACTTACAGGACAAATACAGGACAATGTCATGCTGCACCCCACAACGTTGTCCTCACCCTCTTACCTCTATGTGCCAGTATTTTAGTCTTTTTAATCGGTTGGGTCCCAATGTCTAGATAGAAGCCTAAAGAAACACCCGGCGGCACACTTTACTTCTCAACTTGGCTCCTAATCCAGAAGACTATGAAGTTAAATACTAGATAATTTATTTTATTTTTTTTACACTTTAAGGCTATGTTCACACTGCGTACGAATCCGTACGCATTTCTTACAGCGCCGTACAGGTGCGGCTGAAACTACGGGCGTGCGAATATTCGATGTGCGGCCGGATGCGTACGCATTGCGAACATACGCCCGTAGTCTACTTACGCTTCCTGAGCCCCCTACGAAGCGATCTGACAGCGGTCTTTTACTTGGAAATCTTCGCCTAGCCCCGGACACCCCACAGAACCTTTTGGATCGGCATAGAAGAGTGGAAAAATGAAGGAATCACCACTTCGTACGGATCCGCGCGATACGCTACGGGCGTAAGTTACAGCCTTCCGGTCGGAAACAATGGTCTGGTTCATTTCTTACGGCGCCGTATACGATCCGGGCGTACATTCGTACGAAATGTGAACTATGCGGCCGGGATCATATACTTTGCATTGTACGCTAACTACGTAAGTTTCTGGCCGCATAATAACGGAGCGCACTACGGCCGGAAGCTTACGTAGTGTGAACCTAGCCTAATAGTGCCCCTAGGGAATTTTCATAAGCAATTCTACATGGTAGCCCACTGCCATGGTAACCAATCAGCACTCTGTGACTATATAACAGGATGCCAATCGGGACCCGGCACTTGTCATTTAGCCCTTTAAATGCCACATTGGGTATTTAAAGTGACACTGTCGCCCCCTTTTTGCATTCTGACTTCTCTAAACAGGTGTAAAGGGTAAATTTAGCCGTTTTCATACCTTATTTTATATCATACGTCATGGGGCTTGTTCCACTAAAAAGTGATCTTTTATCATCTGCGGATTGTGCTACCTGGGCGAGGCTTCGCGGGCCCCACCTCAGAGGCCATTGGGGTCTGTGCACAGATGACATCACGGAATGGGAGGCTACAGTGGTGATGTGGGCGGGGCTAAGTAGTGCTGCACCCGCGAGGCCCCCCCCCCAGATGATAAAAAAATCACTTTTTACTGGAACGATTACCGTGATGACGTATGATATAAAAAAAGGTATGAAAACTGCAAAATTTACCTTTTACACCTTTGTAGAGGAGTCAGGATGCAAAAAGGGGGGGACAGTGTCACTTTAAGGGGTAAAGCTGCCAGGATCAGACTTGGTGATCCCCAATATAGGAGGAGATCACCCACCACCTATGGTGTAGGCGAAGCTTCTGCATCTCCTCCCTGTGCAGTGACCACCAAGCCGTGAAAAAATACTTATGGACAATCACTAAGGGGTTAAGATGAAGAAGATTCCCATGGAGTCTGCAGCAGAATGGCATCTTGGAATCATTTTCTTTGGTAATGTCCTGTGTGACTGATGGATGTGATGATCATTTATGAGAGAGCCGGGAACTTGTGCTCAAGAAAAAAAATTAAAAGGAATATTTCGAAACCTCAATCGTATTTTATAAAAAAAAAAAAATCATAGAGACAAGCAGGAGTATTAGGGTGGGTTCATACTGAGGAATTCTCGCTGATAATGTTTGCAGAAATTCGCAGTATGTCCGCGCGCACGGCCGTGCGCCTTTCCGCCGGCTCCATAGACACCATTCTATAAGCCGGTGTATTCCACTATCCGCCAAAAGAAGTGACATGTCATGTGACAAGCGATAACAAGCCATAACAAGTCATGTGACGCTGCTCAATAACCATAGACTGGACACATAATATATTACTGACCACTAGAGGGGGACAGTACACTGCTAGATAACCATGGACTGGACACATAATATATCACTGACCACTAGAGGACAGTACACTGCTAGATAACAATGGACTGGACACATAATATATCACTGACCACTAGAGGACAGTACACTGCTAGATAACCATGGACTGGACACATAATATATCACTGACCACTAGAGGACAGTACACTGCTAGATAACCATGGAGTGGACACATAATATATCACTGACCACTAGAGGACAGTACACTGCTAGATAACCATTAACTGGACACATAATATATCACTGACCACTAGAGGACAGTACACTGCTAGATAACCATGGACTGGACACATAATATATCACTGACCACTAGAGGACAGTACACTGCAAGATAACCATGGACTGGACACATAATATATCACTGACCACTAGAGGACAGTACACTGCTAGATAACCATTAACTGGACACATAATATATCACTGACCACTAGAGGACAGTACACTGCTAGATAACCATGGACTGGACACATAATATATCACTGACCACTAAAGGACAGTACACTGCTAGATAACCATGGACTGGACACATAATATATCACTGACCACTAGAGGAGGACAGTACACTGCTAGATAACCATGGACTGGACACATAATATATCACTGACCACTAGAGGGGGACAGTACACTGCTAGATAACCATGGACTGGACACATAATATAATAGTGACCACTAGAGGACAGTACACTGCTAGATAACCATGGACTGGACACATAATATATCACTGACCACTAGAGGACAGTACACTGCTAGATAACCATGGACTGGACACATAATATATCACTGACCACTAGAGGGGGACAGTACACTGCTAGATAACCATGGACTGGACACATAATATATCACTGACCACTAGAGGGGGACAGTACACTGCTAGATAACCATGGACTGGACATATAATATATCACTGACCACTAAAGGACAGTACACTGCTAGATAACCATGGACTGGACACATAATATATCACTGACCACTAGAGGGGACAGTACACTGCTAGATAACCATGGACTGGACACATAATATATCACTGACCACTAGAGGGGGACAGTACACTGCTAGATAACCATGGACTGGACACATAATATATCACTGACCACTAGAGGGGGACAGTACACTGCTAGATAACCATGGACTGGGCACATCATATATCACTGACCACTAAAGGACAGTACACTGCTAGATAACCATGGACTGGACACATAATATATCACTGACCACTAGAGGGGGACAGTACACTGCTAGATAACCATGGACTGGACACATAATATATCACTGACCACTAGAGGGGGACAGTACACTGCTAGATAACCATGGACTGGACACATAATATATCACTGACCACTAGAGGGGGACAGTACACTGCTAGATAACCATGGACTGGACACATAATATATCACTGACCACTAGAGGACAGAACACTGCTAGATAACCATGGACTGGACACATAATATATCACTGACCACTAGAGGGGGACAGTACACTGCTAGATAACCATGGACTGGACACATAATATATCACTGACCACTAGAGGGGGACAGAACACTGCTAGATAACCATGGACTGGACACATAATATATCACTGACCACTAGAGGGGGACAGTACACTGCTAGATAACCATGGACTGGACACATAATATATCACTGACCACTAGAGGGGGAAAAACACTGCTAGATAACCATGGACTGGACACATAATATATCACTGACCACTAGAGGGAGACAGTACACTGCTAGATAACCATGGACTGGACACATAATATATCACTGACCACTAGAGGACAGTACACTGCTAGATAACCATGGACTGGACACATAATATATCACTGACCACTAGAGGGGGACAGTACACTGCTAGATAACCATGGACTGGACACATAATATATCACTGACCACTAGAGGACAGTACACTGCTAGATAACCATGGACTGGACACATAATATATCACTGACCACTAGAGGACAGTACACTGCTAGATAACCATGGACTGGACACATAATATATCACTGACCACTAGAGGACAGTACACTGCTAGATAACCATGGACTGGACACACAATATATCACTGACCACTAGAGGACAGTACACTGCTAGATAACCATGGACTGGACACATAATATAATAGTGACCACTAGAGGACAGTACACTGCTAGATAACCATGGACTGGACACATAATATAATAGTGACCACTAGAGGACAGTACACTGCTAGATAACCATGGACTGGACACATAATATATCACTGACCACTAGAGGGGGACAGTACACTGCTAGATAACCATGGACTGGACACATAATATATCACTGACCACTAGAGGGGGACAGTACACTGCTAGATAACCATGGACTGGACACATAATATATTACTGACCACTAGAGGGAGACACTGCACGAGATAATAATAGACTGGGCAGAGAGAAAATTGTAAGATAATCCATATTTATAATGCATCCGATAATACAGGTAATTAGACATGATTATATTTTTGCCAAGTTATAGAAAACAAACATTTTGTTACTGAGTATTTCACTTAAAAAGAACCATTACGTCTGTGATCCAGCCCATGCATTTTCTTATGGATGCTCAGTATATAATGCGGCCGACGCCTCACTGTCTGGAGGGGTTTGCTCCGTATTGCCTTTTCTCCTGTGCAATAAGGGCCTCCGCTCCACTTTTTGACTGTTTAGTCGATTCTTTTTTCATATACGGCTCCAGAGTGTCCCAGGCGGACAGGTGATCAACCATCTGCTGGACTGGGATTTCTAACCCCCGACCATCAGGAACATGGAAAGCGACTGTCAGCAGGTTCCACATACATAAATCTTCATCATATTGTTGCCCGTCAACCAAACGTCTATCACATTCTATGATTTCTCCTTTTTTTATCGACACCTTCAGAGTTCCGGAAGTGGACTGAGGTCTCCAGAACAATGTGTCCTCCTTCCAATAGACAAAGGGAAGACTTTTTCTTGTTGTCCGGAGCCTGGGAACCCTCGGGTAGTCCTTAAAACGTGGCTCACCAGGACTGTGGACTACAACATAATGGACGATCTCCTGCTTGTACATATCCGTCCCCAGGATGCTGAGCTTCGGCTCCTCCTTACCATCACAGAACTGAGATTTATAGTGAGACAGAAGATCGGAGAACGGCAGAGAGAAGGTGAAGTTCCCGTAACGTGAAGCCGACTTATTAAACGCTGGAGAGTTGGCGAATTGTTGGGTTATTTGTCTCCTGTATTGTTCTGCCTGCCCTGGAAGCTTTGCTTGGACATAAGTGTACACCGCTTCTCGAGCCTCCTCTATGAGAACAGGAGACACCTCGGCACTCCAGAAGGAGAGGTCCAAAAATTCTTCTCTCAGTTTGTATTCTGTTGGAGCTGTATGAAGATTCCTTCCTTTAAAGGATTGGGATTTTAGAATCTTCCCCATCGGGGTCAGGGTGGTGGTGTGCAGGAGACCAGAGACCGGGAACTTCACTGGAAAACGGAGGAATAAGTCAGATTTTCGAAAGTGAATTGTCTTTTTCATCTTTTCTCCGGACTTGTTAATTGGATTCCTGGAACCTAGGCTCTTATAGATCTGTGTTGTGGATAAGAACTTCTTTTTCTTGAATTATCCATCAGATGATCTGAAGCCAGTAGCGAAATTTGATGGGGGGCAGGGGGGGCGGCCGCCCCCGGGGCCCACTCTGGCAGGGGCCCACCCAGATCGCTATTGATTTTTTACGCCGCCCGCCGCCCGGCATGCTGACGCAGCTCCCCCGGCCGCCGCCATCTTAATCAGATGCGTACGGCCTTAGCGCACCGCTGCTGGTGCGTGCGCCGCCTGGCCCGCCCACCTGCCAATCACCTCTGGCGCCGCGCTGTTCCGTCTCCCGCGCGCGCGCACAAGGTCAGTGCCGGACTGCTGCAGCACACAGACAACCCAGCTGGTAAGCGGGGGGAGCTGGATATGTGGACACAGGGGGGGGGGAGCTGGATATGTGGACACAGGGGGGGGGAGCTGGATATGTGGACACAGGGGGAGCTGGTAAACAGGGGGAGCTGGACATGTGGACACAGGGGGAGCTGGACATGTAGAAACAGGGGGAGCTGGACATGTGGACACAGGGGGAGCTGGACATGTGGAAACAGGGGGAGCTGGACATGTGGAAACAGGGGGAGCTGGACATGTGGAAACAGGGGGAGCTGGACATGTGGAAACAGGGGGAGCTGGACATGTGGAAACAGGGGGAGCTGGACATGTAGAAACAGGGGGAGCTGGACATGTGGAAACAGGGGGAGCTGGACATGTGGAAACAGGGGGAGCTGGACATGTAGAAACAGGGGGAGCTGGACATGTGGACACAGGGGGAGCTGGACATGTAGAAACAGGGGGAGCTGGACATGTGGAAACAGGGGGAGCTGGACATGTGGAAACAGGGGGAGCTGGACATGTAGAAACAGGGGGAGCTGGACATGTGGAAACAGGGGGAGCTGGACATGTAGAAACAGGGGGAGCTGGACATGTGGAAACAGGGGGAGCTGGACATGTAGAAACAGGGGGAGCTGGACATGTAGAAACAGGGGGAGCTGGACATGTGGACACAGGGGGAGCTGGACATGTAGAAACAGGGGGAGCTGGACATGTGGAAACAGGGGGAGCTGGACATGTGGACACAGGGGGAGCTGGACATGTGGACACAGGGGGAGCTGGACATGTGGACACCAGGGGGAGCTGGACATGTGGACACAGGGGGGGGGAGCTGGACATGTGGAAACAGGGGGAGCTGGACATGTGGAAACAGAGGGAGCTGGTAAACAAGGGGAGCTGGACATGTGGAAACCAGGGGGAGCTGGACATGTGGAAAACAGTGGTTTTCTGATTTAACCCTATTTGGCCCAGTTCTCTCTGGCAGCTTCATAGAGGAGCTGGGGGCTGATCTGGAGATCCTGGGGGAATGGGGGCAGAGGTCCGACCCCCCCACCCCAGTCTCTTACAGGATAAGGGACAAGTATCTTTAAATCAGAAAGCTGTGATTCGGATCACAGAGAGCAGGGTGCAGCAGCCTGTAGTGGCTGCCCGAGTTAGCTAGTGATTGAGCCTGCGGTACCTCCCTGTGAGTGATGCACCTGTCTTAGGCAGAATGCAAATTATCTACCTCTATGGTATATGGGTCAGTCAGTGTATAGGGAAAATAATAGTCTTTGCATAATGGATTTAACTTTTTTTTACAGTTTTAACTACAGATCTCAGGTGAACCTGTTATACTGCCCATACATCCATGACATTGGGATAGTGAGCGACTCCGATGAGAAGACACCCCTTGTAAGTCACTGTTTCATTTTATGTGTCTATATATGTAAATGTAGAAGCCTCTAACACTGCTCTTAATTCACTATGAGTAATGGAGCAGAATATACCCTTTATTATTTAGAAAGCATTGTTGTCAAGCGAGGTTCCCTTTGGGTAACATAATCGGTTGGGGGCCCACTCAGACTTGCTCGCCCCCCCTAGGCTGAACCCCTAGCTACGCCCCTGTCTGAAGCCTTTGATTTCCACCAGATCTGTATTCGGAGCAGATGCCTTTGCAGCCACCATCCTCTCGTCTCCTCTGGGTGTAATGTCTTGTGATGGATATTGTGACTGAATCAGGAGCAGAACAGCGACGTGTCTACAAGAAGGAAACCGAACCCTTTATAGTCTCTAGTGAGGGGGAAGAAGAACGCCCTACAGCAACCCCTCCCCCCCATGTCTGTACAGGTATTGGCATTGCCTTTTATCTTACACATCAAAATAATTTAGTTTCCTTGTACTTGGTGGTTGGGCAACAAATTAGGAAATGTTATTATGTTACAATAGCAAAACTGCCAAATATTGTGTAATCATGAATTTCAGACAATAAGGGCATGATTGGTGTGGATCAGTGTTTCCCAACTGGGGTGCCGCGGCACACCGGGGTGCCGGGAGAACCCGCCAGGGGTGCCGCGGGATCCCGGTGGAAAATGTGCACTGTCTCTTTAAGCATCCGAGAAGCTGCGGCCGGGCAGCTTCTCGGGATGCACAGAACGCTTTGATGTTCCGCCCGCACAGTGAGCACAGTGAGCGGGCTGAACATTAAAGCGAGTAGAGTGCAGGAGCAGGACCTGTCAGCGTCCTGCTCCTGCATTCCCTCCCATAGGCTGCCGGCACTTCATACCAGCAGCCTATTGGGCGCCGGGACGTGACCGGGAGAGCTGCTGCCTGCACAGCGTGGATTAGGTGAGTAGGATATTTGTTTTTTTAGGGGCACCTCTGGGGGCATTATTAGTTCATGGGGGCACCTCTGGGGGCATTATTAGTTCATGGGGGGAACTCTGGGGGCAATATTAGCTCATGGTGGCACCTCTGGGGTCATTATTAGCTCATGGGGGCACCTCTGGGGGCATTATTAGCTCATGGGGGCACAGCAGGGGATCCTACATACAGGGGGCACAGCAGGGGATCCTACATACAGGGGGCACAGCAGGGGATCCTACATACAGGAGGCACAGCAGGGGATCCTACATACAGGGGGCACAGCAGGGGATCCTACATACAGGGGGCACAGCAGGGGATCCTACATACAGGGGGCACAGCAGGGGATCCTACATACAGGGGGCACAGCAGGGGATCCTACATACAGGGGGCACAGCAGGGGATCCTACATACAGGGGTAACGCACATTCCTACTCGCTTTACTGCACATAACACCAAACAGCGCAGTTACTATGGGAGCCTACAGGAGGGAGAAAGGAAAGGAAGTTGCTAGAAATGTGCGGAGCCTAAGATGTTTGTCTCGCAGGTTCTAAAAAGATGAAACCTATCTGGAAGGAATCATCATGGAGGTCTGGGCCGGATGGAGAGGAAAAGGGAAAGTGACGCCTCAGATCAAAGCGCCCCCTGGTGGTTCACTCTGAGAGCAGAAAAAAATGGCTGCAGTAGACATGAAAAGTTGAAGAAAAGTTTTTTCACAAGAAAAGCGTCCATATTAAAAGCAGAATTTTTTTTTTCTATTAATACATCATAAAATTACTATGAATATATAATCACATTTCATGAGATGGAGTCAGAAAATCAAGAATGTGCCAAGAATTATCTCCCGTATTCAAAGGTATCGGGAGCGCTATATATAGTATTATCCACAAGACCAGTATCCAATAGAAATTTAGGGAGACATTAATCAAGGGCTTTGCACCTATTTTTAGGTGAATAATTGGATTTTTTGCCCATTGTTTGTCTGTGTAGTATCCCAGCACAGGTGTGCAACTAAGTTTTTGTTGCACCCGGGCAAAGAACTGAAGTCAATATGTTCTATGTGTTTTTCCCACTAGGTGTCGCTGCTGTACTTACTGTGTATTTAGTATTGCGCACAGCTGAAGGAAGCATTGGGTTAACTGCTGTTTGTTACATGTTCATTTTCTCTCCTATCACAGGTGCAGGTGTTTTCCCTCATTTTTCTATCCTATCATCTCTCTTCTCTTTTCTGCAAACACACAGTCTTACCAATCACTAGGAGATTTGGTTTGCCCCTATAACCCCCTATGACCCCTTTGGGTCAGTTCTGTTAGAGGGAGCCACACAAAAGACACAGTTCATGCTGCAGTGAAGTCAGGGCGTGGCTCAGGTCAGGGCCCTTGTCAGAGTCCACAGCTAGCATGCAGTGCTAGACCCCTCAGGAGGAAAGGACGTCCTCTAAGAAACACCTTGTCCATGACAGGGATACTCTCAACAAGACACAGTGGAGTATACCTGAGCTAGGTACTCACCCCAGTAGGACAAAGCTGCAACTTGCCAACGTATCCTACTGTAACACACAGGTATTCTAGGAAACCCTGGGAAGTCTGCTTAACCCAGCACAGGGACGTGGGACCTCGTACTACCCTAACAGGATGGGTACCCCAACACTATACGGAATAAGGCGGTCAGATCAAGTAGAGGATCTATACGTGAGTATGAGTATCTTCCTCTTCTTCTTCTTCTTCTTCCATTCTTCACTACACTATACCAGCAGAGTACACAGCTACATTGGAAAGGGCCCCCAAGACGCTCCTCTACTCTTACTTCTGCTGTTACAACTTCTACCTCTTGCCTGCACCTGCAGTTACTGAAGCCTTATTACTGTATTGCACTGAAGAAACTAGGTAAACGGATGTTATTCTGGTTAAGCTACTGGACTCTGTCTGTCACCTACACACCAGGTTACACTTGGGTTATCCAAATCTGCAGAAGCAGCGCCTGTCTGATCGGGGGTGAGTACCAACACCACTCCAGGCAACAGTGACAAGTGCCCAAGTGACCCTACACCTACCTAGCAGCCACTACACCGCCAAAGCTACCCGGCATACATCCCACAGGTCCCCGGGCTTTGCCGAATAAGTTCAATTTATAAACCAGTATTTTACAGGCGAATATATTTTAGATGCAACTTTTTAAATCTGCCATTTTTGAGTATTCACCCAAAATTTGCATAATCCGGGATTTGCACCCAATTTGTCATTTGCGACTTTTCAAAAAGTGGCACAAAGTCGTGCAGGCCTACAACTGGTCGGTACCAGGTGAATTTGTTTGGAATTTTTATGCAACTTTTTATATAGACACATTTACGGAACCAGTGCCATTTTATAACTCTTCACCCTCTCAATGACTCATGTGGCCGCAAGCAGCAACCTTCTCCTATGTCACTATGCTTACCCCACCCCGATAGATGATGAGACTAAGGGCCCGATTACTTGCTGGTCTTCCCTGGTGACTGCAGCTGCAGCTCTGTCTTCTGTTCCCTTCTTGTCCAGCTTCTGCACTGACAGGCCATCGGCCACTCAGCCAATAACTCTCCGAGACAGGACCTCAACCAGTGATTGGCTGAGTGGCCTGCGAGTGCAGAGACCGGAACAGAAGGCAGAGCCGCAGACAATGGGGGAGGTCCGAGGACACCAGGGAACGTGGTAAAGTAAGTTAGTACTTTTTACACTAAACGCAAGGGCTGCACGGACATCACTAACAATGTCCATGCAGCCCTTGCTTCCCAATAGTCCGCACGTGTAATTGCTTAGTAAACATGTACTTGGGCCCCACTTTAAAATTTTGCCCAGGGCCACACATGGCCTAAAACCAGCCCTGCATCTGCCCCTCCAACAGCAACCGCATCAACTACACCAACAACTGCATCTACTGCAACAACAAATGCATCAACTGCACCCAGAACTGCATCTACTGCAACAACAAACTCATCAACTACGCCAGCCACTGCATCTACTGCATCAACCACTGCACCTACTGCATAAACCACTGAGAGACACATGCAGGTGCTGAAGATAAGAGTGGTAGTTGTAGCGGTTTTTGTATAGCTGAGAGTTTAGCGTAGCGTGAAGCAGCGGAGAGGAGTTTGTCAAGGGAGTCCCAACCCAAAGTAGTACTGTGCTCTGCTGGAACCTTAGAGAGAAGAATACTTGAGAGATACTTGAGTGTGAGAAGTTTACTTGTGCACGTGTTTAGACTGTTGTCTGACCACCTTCTGCCCTACAGTGTCGAGTAACCCATCCTAATAGGGTGACACAAGCCCCAGTCGTGGTTACCTGGGTGAAGCTAAGTGTCCGAGCATGTCCCGGTGTCACCTGAACTGACCTGCACTGCGAGAGAGAATACGTAGACTTTCTTTACGGTAGCTTTGTTCTATCCAACCTAGTTCCTCTGTAGCTTAGGATACTGCACTTTGTAGAGTGGTTCTGGCCATGGGCTGGGTTTATGTCCTCCTTGTTGTGTCTAGCACTGCATAGTGGAAGTAGATAGATTGTAGAAGTGTCTCTGCCTGCTTCATACATGTGTGTTGACTCACTGAACACACAATCTAGACTACACTAAACTTCCTGTCAACACTGGGATAACTAGCTGCTTCCCCAGGGCTGTGTGTGTGTGTGTGTGTGTGTGTGTAGAGCAGGGATAGGTAGAAAAAGAGAGAATATCTCTCTCTATAGGACAGTACAGACCATGAGGTACAGTAACAACAGTAACCCTTTACTCACTTCAGCTGTGCAACATGTACAAGGTTAAATAGCAACACTGACACCTAGTGGTGAAATTAGAGATTGCTACCTTTATCACCACTAAACTGAAGAGATAACTCTGCGACCGTTGCCTAGTGCAGTTAGCTGTGGGACTCCACACTGCACCAACCACTGAATCTACTGCACCAACCACTGTGTCTACTGCACCAACCACTGCATCTACTGCACAAACCACTGCATCTACTGCACAAACCACTGCATATACTGCGCCAACCACTGCATCTACTGCACAAACCACTGCATCTACTGCACCTACCACTGCGTCTACTGCACCAACCACTGCATCTACTGCACCAACCACTGCGTCTACTGCACCAACCACTGCATCTACTGCACCAACCACTGCGTCAACTGCACCTACCACTGCATCTACTGCACCTACCACTGCATCTACTGCACCAACCAGTGCGTCTACTGCACCAACCACTGCGTCTACTGCACCAACCACTGCATCTTCTGCACAAACCACTGCATCTACTGCACCAACCACTGCGTCTACTGCACCAACCACTGCGTCTACTGCACCAACCACTGCACCAACCACTGCATCTACTGCACCAACCACTGCGTCAACTGCACCTACCACTGCATCTACTGCACCTACCACTGCATCTACTGCACCTACCACTGCATCTACTGCACCAACCACTGCGTCTACTGCACAAACCACTGCATCTTCTGCACAAACCACTGCATCTACTGCACAAACCACTGCATCTACTGTGCCTACCACTGCATCTACTGCACCTACCACTGCATCTACTGCACCTACCACTGCCTCTGCTGCACCAACCACTGCATCTACTGCACCTACTGCACCAACCACTGCATCTACTGATCCAACCACTGTGTTTACTGCACCTTCCACTGCTTCTACTGCACCAACCAATGTGTCTGTGACAATTGCACCAACCACTGCATCTACTGCACCTACCACTGGGTCTACTCCACCTACCACTGCATCAACTGCACCAATCACTGCATCCTCTGCACCAACTACTGCACCTGCCACTGCATCTAATGCACTAATAACTGCATCTACTGCACCAACCACTGCGTCTACTGATCCAACCACTGTGTCTATTGCACCTACCACTGCTTCTACTGCACCAACCAATGCGTCTGTGACAACTGCACCAACCACTGAATCTACTGCACCTACCACTGGGTCTAACCCACCTACCACTGCATCTTCCACACCAACTACTGCCTCTACTGCACCTACCACTGCCTCTACTGCATCTAATGCACTAATCACTGCATCTACTGCACCAACCATTGCATCTACTGCACCAAACACTGCATCTACTGCACCAACCAATGCGTCTACTGCACCAACCAATGCGTCTACTGCACAACGACTGCACCTACCACTGCCTCTACTGCACCGACCACTGCATCTAATGCACAAATCACTGCATCTACAGCACCAACCACTGCGCTATGGCAAATTCCATTACAATTATTCATCTTTACTGTTCAGGGACAGAAATCCTCCTCATCAATAATATTTCTGTCCCCTTCATCTACCTGTGTACCTACAGTATGTGTGATGGATGCAAACCCTCTCTCTACATCTTTTCAGACCACCTGCAAGATTTATAACCAACCCAAAACCTTCAGCCTTACACCACTACCGTAACCATGCATTAATCTCTGACATGCGACATGCCTTGTTACCCTGATTACAGACCGGCAAAACCTCTCAAAATGTCTCTGAATCTGTTATCTTCCCAGCTCCAGGCTGAGACTTTGAAATTCTCTTTTTACCAAATGTAAATCTTTCTGGGACAAGTAACTTGTTCCTAGAAGAATCACCAGATCAGCTTCCTAACCTGTACTTTCCTCTTGGTGCCAATCTTCTCCATCATTGTGGTGGCAGTGTACACAAAAGTCGTCATCCATCTGACAGCATCAAGGCCCTGAAGGCCTAAATCTATAACTGTTTCACTGTTCATTTAAAGTGATAGACACCTCCATATAGGTGTGGTACATAGACAGTATAGTAAGGAAAGATGGAGGCAGTGTTGAGACCTCTTCCAATCTCTAGATAAGGCCTGAAGAAGCACCCGGCAGAAAGCTTAATCCCTCCCATCTCTGTTAGAAGTCCATGGTTGGACTGAGAGGCAAACCAGCCTATTTTTAGAGGCTAATGCGCTGGGGCCTCCCGCTGAGGGTAGTAGTAGGTGGTAGTACTGGGTAGGACCCGGGTAGCCAGTTGCCAGATGTTAGGTCACAGTATTGGCACGAGGGGAGCTGACTAACCCATGGGAACCTGACCATGCGGGGCCCGAGCAATTCCTTGTTGTCCCTAGTCATGGCACCAATAACTAGACCAATGCCAGGGTTCCGAAAAAACGGTAGTTGTGCGTTTATTGTAACGGTGGTAACTAGTGGCAAGAGTCTCTCTGGATGCAACCAGGACTGAGGCAGACTTGGATATAACTGTGAAATGGGTGATGCTGCAATAGGCTGTGATGGTAGCGTTACTTTGAGCAAGGAGAAACTGAATGATGGGAGTAGTAGTGCCAGAGGTATGATACTGGGCGGAATGAGCTGACTGAAATACTTGCTGTTGATGAGGACGAATGATGAGGAGAGTAGTAACTGAGAACAACACCCAGATCTTTGCTGAAGATGAGAATTTTGGAGAATCTTGAGAATGAGGAAGGTCCCGACCAGGGCCGGCCTTAGGGTAAATGGCACCCTGTGCGAAACCTTCCCCCCCCCCCCCCCTTAAGGTAACATAAAGCTCCTTCAGCCTTCCACTCCTCCAGACAACACCCATCACCCCCACCCCCGCCAGCCATACACACAACTACCTTACCCCCCCACCATACAAGCAACTACCCCTCCACCATTCACACAGCTACCTCTCTGCCATTTACACAACTACCCCCCAGCAATACACACAACTACCACCCCCAGCCCCCCACCCAACTACAGCCCCCCACCCAACTACCAACTACAGCCCCTCTGATTGGATGGACGTGTGCGCAGGCGAGAAGAGAAGCTAACCACTGTGGGAGGAGGGCGGCAGGGGCGCTTTGGCAGCATGGCCGGTTTTAGGCTATATACTACTATAAATTTGCTCATTTCCATCACCTCTATATTGTTACTGAACAAAGCGCACAGAACAGATAAAACCGCTGTGTCATGGCATAATACCATTATCACTCAATAATAAATCAGTAATACCACTATTACAGTCCACTGCCCAAACACCAATATGCTTCCCATAACGTAACCATGAGCGGTAGCCAGAGGCGAATGGAATTCCAAATAGTCGTGCTTTTTCTGTAGCTCCCACTAATGTCTATGGCAGTGGAGAAGAGACAGGCACCAGAACAAGATAAATAGAGCACAGTACATGCTAGTAACATGGAGGGGTGGACATATAATAACAGAGGATTGATGGTATGGACGCAGGAGCTGTGGACGCATTATCACTTATGGACGCCGGCTGTGTTGTATAGCTGACACACTATTGTAGCAGAGCTGTGTAAGGGTCCTCATAAGTGTTTACTGATTATTGATCATTTTTGGGTGGTGCGATCATAAATAGGAGATGGATGGATGGATGGATAGATAGGAGATAGATAGATAGGAGAGAGATAGATAGATAGATAGATAGGAGATAGATAGATAGATAGATAGATAGATAGATAGATAGATAGATAGAGAGAGAGATAGGAGATAGATAGGAGATAGATAGATAGATAGATAGATAGATAGATGATAGATAGTAGATAGATAGATAGATAGATAGATAGATAATAGATGGATAATAGATAGATAGGAGATAGATAGATAGATAGATAGATAGATAAGAGATAGATAGATAGACAGATAGATAGATAGGAGATAGATAGATAGATAGGAGATATATAGATAGATAGATAGATAGATAGATAGATAGGAGATAGATAGATAGGAGATAGATAGGAGATAGATAGGAGATAGATAGGAGATAGATAGGAGATAGATAGATAGATAGATAGATAGATAGATAGATAGGAGATAGATAGATAGATAGATAGGAGATAGATAGATAGATAGGAGATAGATAGATAGATAGATAGATAGGAGATAGATAGATAGGAGATAGATAGATAGATAGGAGATAGATAGATAGATAGGAGATAGATAGATAGATAGATAGATAGGAGATAGATAGATAGATAGATAGTAGATAGATGATAGATAGATAGATAGATAGGAGATAGATAGATAGATAGATAGATAGGAGATAGATGGATAGATAATAGATAGATAATAGATAGATAGATAACAATAAAAACACATACAAATATGACTTACTTGGTAGACTATTGGGGCTGTATAAGCTGGTGATAAGAGGGAGAGGGGGTGACCTGGAGTCAGAGGAGATGAGGTGATCCCCTGCTGGTGACATGGGCTGCCATCTTGCCAGTCTGCAGCAGCTGGTATCTCTGGGGGTATATTCTGCTGCAGGCTGCTGGTACAGATAGATCAGGCAATGCAGCGCTGACATGGGGGATGTGGTGGCTGCTACAGACAGAGCAGCAGGTCATTACCTGATCCATTGTCCCCTACATAAAGTTTCTATGAAGACTTTCTATCCACTTGTAGCAGCCAGTGTGACTACAGTACAGGCACTAAGTAGCTGCAGGATATATATTACTGCTGCCCAGTCTGACTGCCTGTGCAGAGTGTACATAGATCGGACAGGCAAATCATTAGACTGAGCCACAGAATGTGCGATCCTCTGCAGCTGCAGCCCAGGTCCCTCTCCTCACACACCACAAGCCCCTGACACTGGCCCTTTTAGGCAGACAGAGAGCTGATCTGCATATCTAACTAGAGATAGAAGTTAGCTGTGCTGCCTGGGGAGGAGGGCGCTCCGGCAGACAGGCAGCAAAACTAACTTTTATTTCTAGTTAGATATGCAGAGCAGCTCTCTGTCTGCTGAAGCGCCCCCTAGCTGGCCGGGAGTGAAGCGCCCTGTGCAAGCGCACAGGTCGCACACCCCTAAGGCCGGCCCTGGTCCCACTGGACCGGAATACTCTTGAGGTAACGCTGGAGCAGCAGAGAATAACTCCTTCTCCCCTGAAGGTGGAGAGAAGGCACACACACCCTTCCCTCTTGAAGGTAGAGGAAAGGACTACACAACCTCCTCCCTTGAGGGTAGGGAGAAGACTACTGAGGGAAACAGGAAGTGACATAGCATCCCCAGCCGAAGCTTGACAGCTATTGGGGTTACCATGGCAGCCAGGGAACAGTCACGTGACATCAAGCCGTAGAGGGGCTACGTGGGCGTGACACAGGCACGCTGGAGAGGCCACTTAACGGCGCAGCCGCTGACCTGCCCCCACCCCTTCCGCTGAGCGTCCCGCTCTCCTCCCTGCCAGACATGGAGCTCCCTGGTCTCTGGAGGAGGCCGCAGGGACTACAGGAGAAGGTGATCACGTCGCTGTGGGTCATGGAGCTGTATAGCGGGATCGGGGGTCTGCACTGGGCCTCTAGCTCTAGGACCCGCAGCGACGCGATCACCTTCTCCTGTAGTCCCTGCGGCCTCCTCCAGAGACCGGGGAGCTCCATGTCTGGCCGGGAGGAGAACGTGTTTGTGGAGGTGAGAGGAGGAGGAGGTGTATGTGCCCTCATGCTCCAATCACCCCCAGCTGCCCCAGTCCCACCCAGTGCCCCCCCCAGTCCCCCTCAGTGTCACCCCAGTCACCTCAGTGTCCCCCCAGTCCCCCTTAGTGTCACCCCAGTCACCTCAGTGTCCCCCCAGTCCCCCTCAGTGTCACCCCAGTCACCTCAGTGTCATCTCAGGCCCCCTCAGTGTCCCCCAATCACCCCTCTTCAATATCTGTACTACTACACCCCTTATCCACTATACCTTCACTACTAAACCCCTCATATCTACCTATACTATTACTAAACCCCTTACCCACTATACCTTCACTACAAAACCCCTCATATCTACATGTACTACTACTACACCCCTTATCCACTACACCTCCACTACTTTACCCCTTATCCACTATACCTCCACTACTACACCCCTTATGATGTTGGTCATTTCCAGCATCTTGTACTCAGTATGATGGAGGTCACCCAGCTTTCCCAGCATCTAATACTCAGTATGATGGAGGTCACCCAGCTTTCCCAGCATCTAATACTCAGTATGATGGAGGTTACCCAGCTTTCCTAGCATCTAATACTTAGTATGATGGAGGTCACCCAGCTCTTCCAGCATCCTCTACATCCTGAACATGCTTTCCCTTTACTGCCCAGAGAAGGCCTACTGGGGAAAGGGGTGGTATACTACAGAGGAACCTATACTGCACATAGGGGGACAACACTACAGAGGGGCCTATACTGTATAGAGGTTGCATAAAGGGGGGTACACTACAGGGAGTTTGTATAGACATGAGGATGATCCTGGATCAAGGAGTCTCAAATGTTTCTGTTGCTATGGTGCTGTTTCTGGAACAAAGCAGCTATGGTTCTCTTATCTTGCATAACCCCTTTAAATTTTACATGGCCGTATATGTGAAAAGTAGAAAGCCTTTTACACTGCTCTCAATCCATGTTCTCTATGAGTAATGTAGTAGAATATTTCCTTTATTATTTGGAAAGCAGTGTTGTCTGCTGAGGTTCCCTATGGGTAACTTAATCTGTTGGGGGCCCACTCAGACTTGCTCGCCGCCCCTAGACTGAACCCCTAACTACGCCCCTGCTGGGGACCCTGCTCTCAAGATCACACAAGGATCAGAGGGGGAACCAGAGGTTGAATCCCCCACAATCCTTTATCGGCTTACTTATCCTCTATTTTGTAGAAAGGGAATAACTATCAGATGGGAATACCCAAGTTCAGTGAGCAGACTGGTATAGACGCTGGTGACAGACATGGAGGTCGTATCACTCAGACAACAACGTCTTCAGCTTTTTTATTTCTTATCTTTTATATATTTATTATATTATTAGGACATAAAGATTACATAATACTTGGAGTCTGGTAAAGCAGGATGGTTGGTTGACGTAATATTGGTCATATCGAATCATCATGAAACCCGACAAAGATCCCAGACAGGGTTATAGACATGTAGATGCCAGGAGGACGGGTGTGGTGGGGCCTGCAGGTATTGGGGAACAGGATCAGCATCATTGGAAAGTTGTCAACATTCCAATAAAGTGTTGAATTTGTTCTGTTAATAATCATCGTATACAGTCGTCTTATTATTCATAGTTACTATTATTTTTCCTAGAAATAACAGGGAGGGCAGGTGTTTCCCGGAATTCCAATTTCTGGGTAAGAACAGATTTCTTGTGGGACACGGGAACGCTCTACATGATTTAGGAATTTCTTCTATCTCTGATCACAAGAAACAGTTGTGGTAACAAATGACACGTAGAATAGAAGTCTTTGAAGAGGAATTGTACCGATTGCCAGACTATAGATGACAGTAGGTGTTCTCAGAGGACGCACGAGCCAACACGAAGTGTTGGGGAAGATCTTAACCAAAAAACATCACAAACGGTACAGAGATAAAAAAACACATATAACAATCTGGCTGGACAACAACACTTCTCCCTTGCACGGCTGCGGCATCCTTCCAACCGTCTTCCCAGTTTCCGAAGGGGGTGCACTTGGCAGCATGCTCTCCATAGCACCCACTGTGCTTGGCTAGTAACCCCGCCCCCCCCCCCCCCCCCAGGGCCGGTTCAAGGTGAGCGAGCCCCTCATCCATTCACCCATCATCCACACACTGGGCACACACCCATTAACCGCACACTAGGCACACCCATTATCCACATATTATGCACACACCCATCATCCACATGTGGTGGGCCGCCTGTGGCAGCTGCGACCGGTCACTTACTATATGGTGCTATGTGACGCCATTGCTGTGGTGGTTGGTCGGTGGAATATAGCTCAGCCAGGTGGGAGGTTGTTGTGATGCTAGTGCTGACTCAGCACACAGGTATGGGGGTTGCACCTGCTTTTAGTTTTTTGGGGCTGGCTTTACTTTTCTTTAGTGGTCGGTGACCATCCGGGTTGTGATGGGTCCCTTGGGCTCTTATCACGTGGTCCGGAGTGGAGTTATGACCCACCCAGACTGTCGGTACTGCCACCCACAGAAAGGGGAGATGACCCAAGGAGAGTGTAGCCTGTGTGTAGGTGCTGGTGTAATAATCACTGAGTCCCAATAGAATAAATAAACTCTTTCTTTACTGATGAATCTTCTGTGATACAAGTGAATCGTATAATACGTGACTGATACAGATTTGACTTGGTTGTGTGCTGAGAAGAGTAAAGAGAGTTCAGAGGAGTGGTGAAGAGTAGGTCGTAAGAGTCCCAACCCAATGTGGTACTGGGCTCTGCCGGGAACTTTAGAAGAAGAAGAATACTTGAAGAGAATACTTGAAAAAAAAAAGAATACTTATGCCCATGTTTCAATCTTTGTAGCTATACCACCTTTTGCCCTGCAGTGTTGGGATACCTGTCTTATCAGGGTGACACAAGCCCCTGTCCTAGTTACCTGAGTTGAGCAAAGTGTCCGAGCGTTTCCAGGAGTACGTAGACTCTTAGCTGCTTTGCTCTATCTGGATCAGTTCCTCTACTTTTAGGATACTGTCCTGCACTGTGTTTAAGATGTTCACGGCGTGGGTTGGCGTGGTCTCTGATTTGTTCTCTCTGTAGGTATTTAGCACTGCATCGTGAAGATAAGTGCTGTTTTAAAGAAAGTCTCTGTGTTCTCCTTAGGGATACACTACAGCTGGTCTGTCACAGACAGGGAACCTGGCAGAGCCAGGTTCCTGGCAAACTCAGCAGGGATGCCTGATCTGTGTGTCTTGCTCCACTGAGAAACAAATAAGAACTGACTAAGTGTGGGTCTACATTTCCTCTCTCCATGTGACAACTTCCTACAGGGTGTATACAACAGCTCCTGTGAGTGGTGGAGAAGAGAGTGCGAGAAGAAAGGAGGATAGAGATAGGTGGTGCAGATCACAAATGAAACAATAACCCTTACATGACTACAGCTGTGCAACAGTTACAAATATACAGACAGTGACCTCTTGTGGTAAACTCAAATATACACCTTCATTACCACATTGTTTCTTAGAGTACAAGGCTTTTGCGAGGGGTGTTCAACACCCGTGGTGGATGACCACACACAGACTATGTAAACTCCCATGATCCACACACTATGCACACTCATCATCCACACATTATGCACAATCACTTCCATACACCACTGACATACACAAACATACATTACTAACACAGACACTGACTGACACATCACTGAAACACACATTACTAAAACATACAATCATGCAGTAGAGTAGATACACACTGACATACATATATTATATATACACTCACAGATACAGTACATACACACAGCACTTACAGCTCAGTCTTCTCCCTCATTCTCTTTCGGGCTGATCTCCACATAGTAATAGCGAGGACCTACTTCTTCCTTTTTAAGCTAGTTAGTTTCTAGTAAGTTCCTGGTTAGTAGGGAGTAGTCAGTTGTGTGGTGCCCTGGCATTGTTGTGACGCCATGGCTAGTCCAGCACACAGGTGTGATGTTGGTACGCGTTTTGTATGTTGCTGGTCTGTACAGTTCCCTAAATAGTCGGTTACCTGCCGGGCTGTAATGGGTCCCTTGGGCTCCTGTCACGGTATTTCTAAGTGGAAAAACTACCCACCTGGACTATCGGTATCGCCACCCACTGAAAGGGGAAAATGACCCAATGTGTGTAGCAGATGTGTATAGGTGCTGGTGCAATGATGACTGAGTCCCAGTAGAATAAATTATAATGGCTTTACTGAACAGTCTCTTGGAATACAGAACACTTTGGCAGCAGATATCTTATCCTGATACAGGCTTGTGTTCACTGGATCTGTGCTGAGAGACACTTTAAGTGCTGATGTAGAATAGAGGTAGATGGAGCGGTACTTGTATAGTTTAGAGAAGTAATGTAGGCTCCACCTTTTGGGTAGAGCTGGTTATCTGGGCGACCCTCTAGTGGCACTAGCGACTTGCAACAGAGACTCGGCCTTTGCACTTAGCTAAACCACTGACTTGCTCTTGGCATGATCCTCAGGTTGAGAGAAGAAGACATCAGCCCAGCGTGGATTAGGATTAATCCTTTTGTTCCCTTCCCCTTGCTCACATGGCTCTAGCCGGACATGGCTAGGGTATCTGGATCAAGAAGAAGAAGAATAGTCTCACGCATGGGCCCTGGCCGCCTGGCCAGGCCCGGAAAGTCTCTCAGCAGGCTCTCTGTAGTGTTGTCATTCATACACAGACTCTGACTAGAACCTCACTACAGACTCTCAGACCCAGTCCCACTCCCACTACATATATCCTAGGCTAATGGGGGATTTGATTGGGTAGAAGACAGATTAACCCTCTGTGATAGAGCAGTAGTTCCTAAGCTAACTAGCTCAGGGATTGGACAAAATATAGTGCAAGTGTACAGTGGCATGACTCATACAACCAATAGAGGAAATGAGTTAACCCTTAGTGTAGTGCAGCCTCAGTTGTAACAAACAGTGACATCTGGTGGTTCGAGCAGCATTACACATACTTCAGTCTCGGTGCATATAACAGGGCCCCCCCTTGCCACCGCACGGCCCTCCTCCCACTCCCCCTTGTGACCGCAAGCAGTTTTGCTTGCGATCACAAGAGGGAGGCTGGGACGGGCCCCCGGCTGATGCGCGGCTCCCGTCTCTGCCCACTCCCGTCCCCACCAGCAGTACATGCATCAGTGAGGTCAGTGTGCGCTGGCGAAGTACTTCCGCCGCAGGGGGCGCTTGTTATCGACGCACCCTGAAGTAACATCCCTGGCGCACACAGAACTCACTGATGCATGTACTGTCGGGGACGGGAGCGGACAGAGTCGGGAGCCGCGCATCAGCCGACAGCAAGAACAGACTGCAGGAGGAGAGGGACACGGCGGGGGAGCGAGTTGTCAGGTGAGTTGTGGTGTTGCTTTTTTTTTTTTTTTTGCACAGACATGGGGGACCATCTATATTGGGGATACAGGGGGGGGGGTTCTATATGGGGGACTATTAGGGGGATACCAGGGGAGGACCATCTATATGGGAAATACAGGGGGGACCATCTATTAGGGGGATACAGGAAGGACCATCTATATGGGGGATACATGGGGGACTATTAGGGGGATACAGGGGGGGACCATCTATATGGGGGTACATGGGGACTATTAGGGGATACAGGGGGACCATCTATAAGGGGGATACAAGGGGGGACCATCAATACTGGGGATACAGGGAGGACCATCTATAAGGGGGATACATGGGGGACTATTAGGGGGATACAGGGAGGACCATCTATAAGGGGGATACATGGGGACTATTAGCGGGATACAGGGGGGACCATCTATAAGGGGGATACATGGGGGACCCATCTATACTGGGATACAGGGAGGACAATCTATAAGGGGGATACATGGAGACTATTAGGGAGATACAGGGGGGACCATCTATAAGGGGGATACATGGGGGACCACCTATAAGGGGGATACAGGGGGGGACCATCTGTACTGGGGTTACAGGGAGGACCATCTATAAGGGGGATACAGGGGGGACCATCTATAAGGGGATACATGGGGGAGCATCTATATGAGGGACCATCTATGTGGGGGATACGGGGGGGGACCATCTATGTGGGGGATACAGGGGGACCATCTATAAGGGGGATAACATGGGGGGCAACTATAAGGGAGATAACATGGGGGTCCATCTATAAGGGGGATACAGGGGGACCATCTATGTAGGGGATACGGGGGGGACCATCTATGTGGGGGATAACATGAGGGCCATCTATAAAGAAGATAACATGGGGGCCATCTATCTGGGTGACAACACAGGGGGGCATCTATAAGGGGGACTACACAGGGGGTGTATGCAATAGGGCATGTACTATAGTGGCTACACAGAGGGGGCATATACCATAAGGGGGGGGGGGGGTCACATAGTCAGCCTACTCACTAAAAGAGGGTGTAAAGGGGCCAATACAGATGTGCAGTGTGTATAGAGATGAGGATGGTGACAGAGTGAGGAGCCTGGTATGTCTGTCTGGCAGATTCTGTGGATTCGTGGCTCGGAGAAGTTTTCATGACGGCCCAGGACGAATGGAGAAGATGAAAAGGAAAGAACTCTGATCAGAGAATCAGGTTGGACCCAGGAGACAGTTACCCCAACCTCTGGGCTGAGCAGTGCATAGTTACTTGCTCTCACAGAGTTAAACAAACAAATATGAATGGTCCCTACAAATATGGGGAAAAGATGTTCCAGGGAAAACCCCCTAAAAAAACAAGTATATGGTGGTATTGTACAGTCAGTATATGGGGGTATTATACAGTCAGTATATGGTGGTATTATACAGTCAGTATATGGGGGTATTATACAGTCAGTATATGGTGGTATTATACAGTCAGTATATGGTGGTATTATACAGTCAGTATATGGGGGTATTATACAGTCAGTATATGGTGGTATTATACAGTCAGTGTATGGTGGTATTATACAGTCAGTATATGGTGGTATTATACAGTCAGTATATGGAGGTATTATACAGTCAGTGTATGGTGGTATTATACAGTCAGTGTATGGTGGTATTATACAGTCAGTGTATGGTGGTATTGTACAGTCAGTATATGGAGGTATTATACAGTCAGTATATGGTGGTATTATATAGTCAGTATATGGTGGTATTATACAGTCAGTATATGGTGGTATTATACAGTCAGTGTATGGTGGTATTATACAGTCAGTATATGGGGGTATTATACAGTCAGTATATGGTGGTATTATACAGTCAGTGTATGGTGGTATTATACAGTCAGTATATGGTGGTATTATACACTCAGTATATGGTGGTATTGTACAGTCAGTATATGGTGGTATTATACAGTCAGTATATGGTGGTATTACACAGTCAGTATATGGTGGTATTGTTCAGTCAGTATATGGTGGTATTGTTCAGTCAGTATATGGAGGTATTATACAGACAGTATATGGAGGTATTACAAAGTCAGTATATGGTGGTATTATACAGTCAGTATATGGTGGTATTGTTCAGTCTGTATAATACCTCCATATACTGACTGTATAATACCACCATATACTGACTGAACAATACCACCATATACTGACTGTATAATACCACCATATACTGACTTTGTAATACCTCCATATACTGTCTGTATAATACCTCCATATACTGACTGAACAATACCACCATATACTGACTGAACAATACCACCATATACTGACTGTGTAATACCACCATATACTGACTGTATAATACCACCATATACTGACTGTACAATACCACCATATACTGAGTGTATAATACCACCATATACTGACTGTATAATACCACCATACACTGACTGTATAATACCACCATATACTGACTGTATAATACCCCCATATACTGACTGTATAATACCCCCATATACTGACTGTACAATACCACCATATACTGAGTGTATAATACCACCATATACTGACTGTATAATACCACCATACACTGACTGTATAATACCCCCATATACTGATTGTATAATTCCCCCATATACTGACTGTATAATTTCCCCATATACTGACTGTATAATACCACCATATACTGACTGTATAATACCACCATATACTGACTTTATAATACCACCATATACTGACTGTATAATACCTCCATATACTGACTGTATAATACCACCATATACTGTCAGTATATGGTGGTATTATAAAGTCAGTATATGGTGGTATTATACAGTCAGTATATGGTGGTATTATACAGTCAGTATATGGGGAAATTATACAGTCAGTATATGGGGGAATTATACAATCAGTATATGGGGGTATTATACAGTCAGTATATGGTGGTATTATACAGTCAGTATATGGTGGTGGTATTATACAGTCAGTATATGGTGGCATTATACAGTCAGTATATGGAGGTATTATACAGTCAGTATATGGTGGTATTATATAGTCAGTATATGGGGGTATTATTCAGTCAGTATATGGTGGTATTATACAGTCAGTATATGGAGGTATTATACAGTCAGTATATGGTGGTATTATACAGTCAGTATATGGTGGTATTGTTCAGTCAGTATATGGTGGTATTATACAGTCAGTATATGGAGGTATTATACAGACAGTATATGGAGGTATTACACAGTCAGTATATGGTGGTATTATACAGTCAGTATATGGATATATTATACAGTCAGTATATGGTGGTATTATAAAGTCAGTATATGGTGGTATTATACAGTCAGTATATGGTGGTATTATACAGTCAGTATATGGAGGTATTATACAGTCAGTATATGGTGGTATTATACAGTCAGTATATGGAGGTATTATACAGTCAGTATATGGAGGTATTATACAGTCAGTATATGGGGGTATTATACAGTCGGTATATAATGGGGGTATTATACAGTCAGTATATGGAGGTATTATACAGTCAGTATATGGTGGTATTATACAGTCAGTATATGGTGGCATTATACAGTCAGTATACTTTGGTACTATACAGTCAGCATATGGTGGTATTATACAGTCAGTATATGGTGGTATTATTCAGTCAGTATATGGTGGTATTATTTAGTTACCATATGGTGGTGTTATTCAGTCAGTATATGAGGACATTTTCTAATAAACAGTTAAATTTTATTGTCAAGTAAAAAATATACAAACAACAGAGCACATGACAATGTGACATAAAAAATAGCTATATACATATACAAAAAGTCTTTTAAAAAAACGTCATATAGCAATTCACATGTGAGTAGTGAGTGTTCATCACACTGCAGGTGAAGAACAAGGAGGAAGAATCCTCCACCAACCAACAAGCAGAAGAAACACAACTGGTTTTCTTACAAGACTGCAGTATTATTTACAGTATGGTAGTATTATTTATACACTATGTATGTCAGTATTATACAGTGACAGTATTGAGATTAGTCATTCACTGTATGCTGGTAAAATTCTGTGACTAAATGGTAGTGTTATTTATGCACTGTATAGTAAGATTATTCTGTCCATGAATGAGGATATTACTCAGTTACTGGAGGTATTATACAGTCAGTACATGGTGGTATTATAGAGTCAGTATATGGTGTATTATACAGTCAGTACATGGGAGTATTATTCAGTCAGAATATGGTGGTATTATAAAGTCAGTAAATGTTGGTATTATACAGTCAGTATATAGTGGGGGTATTATACAGTCAGAATATGGTGGTATTATACAGTCAGTATATGGTGGTGGTATTATACAGTCAGTATATGGTGGCTTTATACAGTCAGTATATGGAGGTATTATACAGTCAGTATATGGTGGTATTATTCAGTCAGTATATGGAGGTATTATACAGTCAGTATATGGTGGTATTATACAGTCAGTATATGGTGGTATTATACAGTCAGTATATGGTGGTATTATACAGTCAGTATATGGGGGTATTACCCAGTCAGTATATGGGGGTATTACCCAGTCAGTATATGGTGTTATTATATAGTCAGTATATGGTGGTATTATACAGTCAGTATATGGTGGTATTATACAGTCAGTATATGGTGGTATTATAAAGTCAGTATATGGGGGTATTAAACAGTCAGTAAATGGTGTTATTATATAGTCAGTATACTTTGGTATTATACAGTCAGTATATGGTGGTATTATACAGTCAGTATATGGTGGTATACAGTCAGTTTACTTTGGTATAATACAGTCAGTATATTGTGGTATTATACAGTCAGTATATGGTGGTATTATACAGTCAGTAAATGGTGGTATTATACAGTCAGTATATGGTGGTATTATACAGTCAGTATATGGTGGTATTATTCAGGCAGTATATGGTGGTATTATTTATATACTATTTAGTCACAGTACAGTGCCATTTGTAAGTCAGTATGGCAGTATTATTTATTCTCTGTAGATATTCATAAGTGTATCTCTATGTTCACACAGTAAAAATAAGAAAAATTGTGCCCCTTTTTTCTTTTCTTTAAAACGTCCATTATTACAGCACTTTAATTGAGTTAATTGAAGTCTATGCAATAACGGACATCATTTGCGCACAAATCTATTGGATGATGGACGTCTTTTGCAGCGGACGTCAAATAATTTTCATGACAATTATTTTCTGACATCTTTTGCAAACAGCGGACGTTATTTTTTAGTTGTTCACACAGTTGTTTCTTTTTTCAACCTCCTTTCACGTCTTTACAATTAATTTTAATAGACTTTTCAATTAAAGACAAAGGTCGATCAGTCCACCTGACCTAGAATAATGGACCAACGGCCGCCACTGCACTGACAGGCGGCCAAGCAGCCAACTGACGGACCTCGTTTTAAAAGTTATAAATGGACAAGAAAAACGTAGTGTGAACATAGTCTATGGCAGTAATATTCAGCCACTATACAGATGCATTATTTAGCCAATATATGACACCTTGCAATAATATATGAACTAACCAACGAGATAAGGTACAAAAAAAGATCTGTTAAAACTAAACTAAAATAGTCTAAAAAGCAAAAGCTTTACAAATTATTCGCCCCGCTAGACCCCCCACCCCATTCAGTTACAGAATATACAATATTAAATATATACAAGTAATATATAAGTAATATATACAATATTAAAAGAAGAACCTTTATTAAGTCCCGGGTGTTTTGCGCCAGGCTTAAAAATGTCCCGACAGGGCTGAGGCTGTGAGGATTTATGTAGAGGTGGACCGCCATAAATCCTGCGCACACCAAAGCCCGTACGTAGGCTCTGAGCTGGCGTAGGTTTCCTTAACTAATGAACGCAGCGCATGCAGAGGCCACGCCCCCTCTGCATGCTGTCGCAGCCCCATTACGCCCCCTCCCCTCTGCTGCAGAGAGCCCTCTTGCTCATAATCTATTTACAAAACAAGCGTTTGCACATAGATTTATGGGCTCTCTGCACCATAAAATGTCAGGTGTGACACATAATAAATGACCCCCAAAGTGTTTAGAAATTATCTGCGTATAATAATGGGAGGAGGATATGGAAAAAGGCCAATCTACTAAAAACCTTCTTCTCTACCAGGTTTGTACTGGAAAATCCAATGAAAGAGGCAGTTATGGTCAGCAACACTATAGAAATCTATGGCTGATGATGTTCTGATAGGAGATAGATAGGAGATAAATTGATTGAAGATAGAAAGATAATAGATAGGAGATAGATAGCTAGATAGATAGATAAAAGATAGATAATAGATAGATTGATAGATAATAGATAATTCCATCTTCTCTCAGGTTGGGGTCTCTTCCACAGTCAGGGCTTCTCTTTCTTCTTCAGCTTCTTCTTCTTCCTTTCCTTCAGCTTCTCCTTTCCTTACTTCATCCTCATGGATATTTCTATCCTCTCTTGATCTTCTACCTGTAATAAAACACAGAATAGAAACCTAATTGCTAAATATTAAGAATCCGAACTGCAATTCTCCATTTTGGAATACATTCAGTTACACATAAACCACATACTGTATATGGATGATAACAGGTGGGTGATGTGACTGGTCCAGTATCCATCCTGTATCATAGAGGTGGCTATTACAGCCAGCGGTGAATTATATGTTCCCTTGGCCCCAAACTGTCCACCCAACCTGCCTAATGCCACCACTATGCTACTGAATAAATTCCACTGTAGAAAGACCAATATCGCCTCAAACAGTGACCATATAGACGTAGAGCCCGCTCAACACAGAATCTTCAGACCATATTAGTGATTACAGTACAGTTACAATCAGTGACTCACAAGGGGCATCATCTCTGAATGACAGGGGACCTCTTCCTTGAGTGACTAATAGGGGACATCTTCTCTGATTAGTCGCATAATTTGCGCTATCGTCTCCATTCTGCCTGGAGGACTTCTCCAAGCCCTGACTCGTCTCTGCAGAATCTGCTAGACAAACATTTTAGATCCCTCACTCTTGCACCATCTTAATCTCTTTACAAATTCCAATCTGTATAGGCCCCTCTGTGCCCTCATATAGTGTATAGGCTCAATTCTATGCTCCTATGTTATATTAGGCCCCATTTTACTATGAGCTCATCTTTGCAGGTCCCACATAGTATTAGGTCCTGTAACGCCTGGAGTCATGGATCCACTGAACCGTCATTAGAGATGGCACTAACCTCACCAGGCAGCGGAGTCTAAGGGGCCGCTGGTTATCACCAGAGCCCGCCGCAAGGCGGGATGGACTTGCTGCGGCAGGCGACCCCCAGGTCGCTACCCCTGGCTCGGTTGCTAGTGACAGCAGGCAAGGCGTGGCAGGAGCAGTAGGCAGAAGACGCGCGCGCCGGCCGGCACAGCGGCGGACAGGAGCGGGGCGAGGTGAGGCACCCCCTGGGGCCGAAGTACCAGCATCGCCGGGTCCCTGCACGTGGACACCGGCGGCTGCAGGACAGGGTGAGGGGGTGCGGCGGCGGTCCGGAGTGCGGGACGCCGCCGCAGCCCTGACAGTACCCCCCCCTTTGGCCTCCCCCTCTTTCTAGCCTGCAAGAATCCCTTGAGAATGTCCCGATCCAGGATATTAGACTCGGGTTCCCAGGATCTCTCCTCAGGACCAAAACCTCTCCAGTCCACTAGGAAAAAACGTCTTCCTCTGACAGTTTTCATGGCCAGAATGTCTTTAACAATGTAGACGTCGTCTGAGACGGCTTGTGGAGCAGAGGACGAAGATTTGTTGGAGAATCGGTTGAGGACCACTGGCTTTAAGAGGGAGACATGGAAGGCATTCGGGATTCGCATAGTAGGGGGTAGGCAGAGTTTGTAGGTGACTGGGTTGATGCGTTTTAGCACCGAGAAAGGACCGAGGAATAGAGGACCCAACTTGTAGCTGGGAATCTTGAGTCGGACATATTTGGCCGAGAGACAGACTTTGTCACCTGGTAGAAAGTTTGTGGCAGGTCTCCTTCTCTTATCCGCCTGGTCCGCATCTGCGGTCAGATGCCTTGAGCAAAGATTGTCGAGTCTGTTCCCAGATCGACTGCAGGTCAGACAACAATTCCTCCACGGCTGGGACCTCGGAGGATGGAGAGAGAGGCAGAGGAGGGCGAGGGTGACGCCCATAGACCACATAGAAGGGTGAGTTGCCTGTGGAACTCAAGTCCAGATGGTTGTAGGAAAACTCTGCCCATGAAAGTAGGCTGGACCAATTGTCTTGGCGAGCTGAGACAAAATGACGTAGATAATTGCCGAGGATCTGGTTGACCCTCTCCACTTGCCCGTTTGTCTGGGGGTGATAGGCAGATGAAAAGTCCAACTTCACTTGGAGCTGTGAGCAGAGGGCACGCCAAAACTTTGAGACAAATTGTGAGCCTCTGTCGGACACGATGTGAAGGGGAAGACCATGTAAGCGGAAGATGTGTTGAAAGAACAACTGGGCCAGACGGGGAGCAGATGGAAGTCCAGGAAGAGCCACAAAATAAGACATCTTGGAGAAGCGGTCAGTGACCACCCAAATGACTGTGTTTCCCGCAGATGGAGGCAAGTCTGTGACGACGTCCATGCCTATGTGGCACCAGGGACGGCTTGGAACTGGCAAAGGCTGTAATAGGCCGGCAGGCCTTAGTCGGGAGGACTTGTTTTTGGCACAGATTGTACAGGAAGCCACAAAGTCTTTGACATCTTGGAAAAGGCTGGGCCACCAGTAGTGTCGGGAGATCAGTTGCCCGGTCTTTTGGACTCCAGGGTGCCCAGCCACCAATGAGGAGTGTCCCCACTTCAGAATCCTACCTCGAAGCGCAGGGCGAACATAGGTCTTTCCGGGGGGTACTCCCTGAAGAGCCGACGTGGTGACTGGCATCAGACGATCGGGAGGTATGATGTGGCGAGGAGAGTCCTCTTGTCCCATGACATCAGATGCTCGGGAGAGAGCATCGGCTTTCACGTTCTTCTCAGCCAGACGAAAATGGATAACAAAGTTGAAATGTGAAAAGAAAAGCGACCACCTGGCCTGCCGGGGATTGAGGCGTTGGGCCGATTGGAGGTAGAGAAGGTTCTTGTGGTCTGTATAGATGTTGACCGGATGCCTAGCCCCCTCTAGGAGATGACGCCACTCCTCCAGTGCCAGCTTAATCGCCAAGAGTTCTCGGTCGCCAATAGTATAGTTCCTCTCGGCAGGGGAAAAAAGTCTTTGAGAAGAACCCACAGGTTCTGGTCTTGCCTGAGGCGTCCTTTTGCGAGAGAACGGCTCCAGCGCCCACTGAAGAAGCGTCAACCTCAAGTGAAAACGGCTTGGTGGCATCCAGGCGGACTAGAGCAGGGGCAGAGGCAAAGGCCGACTTTAGGCTAGTGAAGGCTTGCTCGGCCTCAGGTGGCCAATGCCTGGGATCCGCCTTCTTCTTAGTGAGAGCCACGATGGGTGCGACCAGGGTAGAGAAATGTGGGATGAACTGCCGATAGTAGTTGGCAAATCCTAGGAGGCGTTGGATAGCTCTGAGTCCCACGGGACGTGGCCACTGGAGAACAGCTGAGAGTTTGGCTGGATCCATCTGTAGACCTTGATCGGAGACAATATAGCCAAGAAACGGAAGGCTGTGCTGATGGAAAACGCACTTCTCCAGCTTGGCGCACAAACGATTGGCCCGTAGTCTTTGTAGGACCTGACGTACTTGGGTCACGTGAGTCTGCTGGTCAGGGGAGAAGACCAGAATGTCGTTGAGATAGACGATGACACAGACATAGAGGAGGTCACGGAATATGTCGTTGACGAATTCCTGGAAGACCGCTGGGGCATTGCATAGGCCGAATGGCATGACCAGGTATTCGTAGTGCCCATCTCTGGTGTTAAAAGCGGTCTTCCATTCGTCTCCTTCACGAACACGGATTAAATTGTACGCTCCCCTGAGATCCAGCTTGGAGAAGATCCTGGCTCCACGGAGACGGTCGAACAGTTCGGGGATAAGTGGAAGAGGATATCGGTTCTTGACAGTCACCTTATTTAGGCCCCGTTAGTCTATGCATGGGTGGAGAGAACCGTCCTTCTTCTGCACAAAGAAGAATCCTGCGCCAGCAGGGGACGTGGATTTGCGGATGAAACCCTTCTGTAAGTTTTCCCGGATGTAGGAGGACATGGCCTCTGTCTCGGGTACGGAGAGAGGGTACACCCGACCTTTGTGGAGGAGGAGTTCCAGGAAGGAGGTCTATGGGACAATCGTACGTCCGGTGAGGGGGCAGAGAATCCGCCTCCTTGGCAGAGAAGACATCAGCCAAGTTTTGGTATTCAGCCGGTAGGCCGGGTAGAGGCTTGACGGAGTCAGGTGACGTCATAGAGCACTTGGGCTAAGGAGGCTTCAGACACCGGTTTGGACAGTCCAGACCCCAACTGAGAATCTCCCCGGTTCTCCAGCCTAGCTTAGGGGCATGTAATTGCAGCCAAGGAAGGCCCAGGAGGATGTCGGAAGAGGAATGGCACAAGACGTAGAAGGAGATCTTCTCCTGATGTAAAGCGCCTACCTGGAGGACTAGAGGTACAGTCTGGTAGTGTACAGCTTCGGTGAGAGTCTCGCCCGTGACCGAGGAGATAGACAGGGATCGGGCTAGCTGAGTCACAGGTAACCGCCATCTTTGGACCAATGTGGCTGCAATGAAACTGCCTGCAGACCCAGGGTCGATGAAGGCAGTAGTCTGGTGAGTTTGTCCTGAGGGTGTCTGGATGGACACTGGCAAAGACAACCTTGGAGAGGTGGCATTCACACCTAGGGAGGCCTCTCCCACCGGTCCTAGGTGTGAGCTTTTCCCGGACACTTGAGGCAGAGATTCAGCTCCAGACGACGAGTTCTCTCATCAGGTGTCAGGCGAGCTCGTTCCACCTGCATAAGAACCTCAGGAGTCGGCTGGGACACCGGAATGACAGGATTCTGGAAGACCGGCACCAGCTGGTGATGGCGACGGGACAGGCTCAGTCGCCGTTCTTGCCGGACCTCCTCCTCTCTCTCAGAAAAATGAGTATCGACCCTGGTGGCCAGTAGGATAAGTTCGTTCAGGGAGGTAGGAAGGTCTCGGGCGGAGAGCACGTCCTTCACCCGACTGGACAGGCCCGTCTTGAAGGTGGCTATTAGAGCGGCCTCATTCCAGTCTAGCTCTGCTGCCAGCGTGCGGAACTGGATGGCATAGTCGCCAACGGAGGAACTCCCTTGTGAGAGATTGAGTAGAGCAGTCTCTGCTGAAGACGCACGGGCAGGTTCCTCAAAGACCGAGCGAAACTCTGCCAGGAAGGTTCGGAGATTGGCAGTAATCGGGTCATCTCGGTCCCACAGTGGCGTGGCCCAGGCCAGGGCCCTACCCTCCAAGAGGCTGATGATGAAAGCCACTTTAGAGCGTTCAGTGGAGAACTGGATGCTTAAAAGTTCAATGTGCATGGTGCATTAAGTCAGGAATCCTCTGCTCAACTTGGGGTCACCACCGTATTTGCTCGGGAGAGCCAGTCGAAGTGTCGAAGAGGCAGCAGGAGGTGGTGTGCGCTGGTCTGTAGTACGCTGCTGTAAGGCGGCAGTCAATTGCTGGATGTGCTGCGATTGCTGCTGGATCTGCTGAGCCTATTGGGCGACCACTCTGGCTACGTTGCGGATATCAGGCACCTCGCCGGGATCTATGGTTGGAGCCTACTGTAACGCCTGGAGTCGTAGATCCACTGAACCGTCACTAGCGATGGCACTAACCTCACCAGGGAGCGGAGTCTAAGGGGCCGCTGGTTTTCACCAGAGCCCGCCGCAAGGCGGGATGGACTTGCTGCGGCAGGCGACCCCCAGGTCGCTACCCCTGGCTCGGTTGCTAGTGACAGCAGGCGAGGTGTGGCAGGAGCAGTAGGCAGAAGATAGTGCAGGCAGAGGTCTGTAGGCGTAACCGCAGGTGGCAGACTGTACTCAGGAAACAACGGGTTAAGCAGCGGGCAGGAGCTAGGGACTGGGACAGCGGACAGGAACTGGGAACAAGGACTGAGGTCAGAAACAACAGGGAGCTGGGCCAAACCCTATGGGAAGCATGTAGAGGCTCCAACACCTGAGGTGGGGCAGGGCTGGAATTTATAGGAGAGTGTGGGCTGTGACCAATTAGGGGCGGACTGCCCCTTTAACACCGAGACAGCCGGCGCGCGCGCGCCCTAGGAGGCGGGGACGCGCACGCTGGCCGACACAGCGACGGACAGGAGCAGGGCGAGGTGAGGCGCCCCCAGGGGACGAAGTGGCAGCAGCGCCGGGTCCCTGCACGTGGACACCGGCGGCTGCAGGACAGGGTGAGGGGGTGCGGCGCCGGTCCGGAGCGCGGGACGCCGCCGCAGCCCTGACAGGTCCTTCTGTACATACCCATTTAAGTAGATGGTGCCCTCTGTGCATACCCCATATAGTAGATGGACCCCTGTGTAGTCCACCAATAGAAAATGGCTCCCATTGCAGCCCCCTACAGAAGATGCCACCCCCCCTGTGTTGTCCCCTATTCCCCTATTACTGACCCCCTGTGAGTTTTATCCCTAGTAGATGGCCGCTATAATGTCTAGATAACAATAAAACAAAAAGTCAAACTCACCTCCCCCACGTTTCATGTTGCTGCAGTGATACCCCTTTCCCGTCAAGGTTCTCCTCTCCTCTACTGTCTTCTGACACAGGTAACTTGTTATAGAAGTACTGGAAGTCCCAGCCACCTCTCAGTGCTCCATCAATTATGTGTGCGTGCTAAAGAAACACTATAGTGCACTCTCCCGGGTCACTAGGACAGGCGCCCCGGATACCTGGGATGGCGCTCCAGTGCTGCATGTCACTCGGTGGCCCACTGGACAATTTGCCAGAAGGTACTGTACTTTGGCCAGATGTGGGCAGAGCCTTGGGTTACATCCTGCTACAAAAGGTGATCTACAGAGAGACAGCCTGCTTCAAGGGGGGGGGGGGGGGCCTACAGAAAGTGAGACACCCTGCTATAAGAGCTGCGCCACAGAGCGGGAGACAGCTTGCTTCAAGATGTGCTCTATAGAGGAGACAGCCTGCTACAGGATATACAGAGAGGAGACAGCCTGCTACAGGATATACAGAGAGGAGACAGCCTGCTACAGGATATACAGAGAGGAGACAGCCTGCTACAGTATATACAGAGAGGAGACAGCCTGCTACAGGATATACAGAGAGGAGACAGCCTGCTACAGGAGCTACAGAGAGGAGACAGCCTGCTACAGGAGCTACAGAGAGGAGACAGCCTGCTACAGGATATACAGAGAGGAGACAGCCTGCTACAGGATATACAGAGAGGAGACAGCCTGCTACAGGATATACAGAGAGGAGACAGCCTGCTACAGGATATACCCAGAGAAGACAGCCTGCTACAGGAGCTACAGAGAGGAGACAGCCTGCTACAAGATATACAGAGAGGAGACAGCCCGCTACAGGATATACAGAGAGGAGACAGCCTGCTACAGGATATACAGAGAGGAGACAGCCTGCTACAGGATATACAGAGAGGAGACCGCCTGCTACAGGATATACAGAGAGGAGACAGCCTGCTACAGGATATACAGAGAGGAGACAGCCTGCTACAGGATATACAGAGAGGAGACAGCCTGCTACAGGATATACAGAGAGGAGACAGCCTGATACATGATATACAGAGAGGAGACAGCCTGCTACAGGATATACAGATAGGAGACAGCCTGCTACAGGATATACAGAGAGGAGACAGCCTGCTACAGGATATACAGAGAGGAGACAGCCTGATACAGGATATACAGAGAGGAGACAGCCTGCTACAGGATATACAGAGAGGAGACAGCCTGCTACATGATATACAGAGAGGAGACAGCCTGCTACAGGATATACAGAGAGGAGACAGCCTGCTACAGGATATACAGAGAGGAGACCGCCTGCTACAGGATATACAGAGAGGAGACAGCCTGCTACAGGATATACAGAGAGGAGACAGCCTGCTACAGGATATACAGAGAGGAGACAGCCTGGTACAGGATATACAGAGAGGAGACAGCCTGCTACAGGATATACAGAGAGGAGACAGCCTGCTACAGGATATACCGAGAGGAGACAGCCTGCTACAGGATATACAGAGAGGAGACAGCCTGCTACAGGAGCTACAGAGAGGAGACAGCCTGCTACAGGAGCTACAGAGAGGAGACTGCCTGCTACAGGAGCTGCACTACAGAGAGGAGACAGCCTGCTACAGGATATACCCAGAGGAGACAGCCTGCTACAAGATATACAGAGAGGAGACAGCCTGCTACAGGAGCTACAGAGAGGAGACAGCCTGCTACAGGATATACAGAGAGGAGACAGCCTGCTACATGATATACAGAGAGGAGACAGCCTGCTACAGGATATACAGAGAGGAGACAGCCTGCTACAAGATATACAGAGAGGAGACAGCCTGCTACAAGATATACAGAGAGGAGACAGCCTGCTACAGGATATACCCAGAGGAGACAGCCTGCTACAGGATATACAGAGAGGAGACAGCCTGCTACAGGATATACAGAGAGGAGACAGCCTGCTACAAGATATACAGAGAGGAGACAGCCTGCTACAGGATATACCCAGAGGAGACAGCCTGCTACAGGAGCTACAGAGAGGAGACAGCCTGCTACAGGAGCTACAGAGAGGAGACAGCCTGCTACAGGATATACAGAGAGGAGACAGCCTGCTACAAGATCTACAGAGAGGAGACAGCCTGCTACAGGATATACAGAGAGGAGACAGCCTGCTACAGGATATACAGAGAGGAGACTGCCTGCTACAGGATATACAGAGAGGAGACAGCCTACTACAGGATATACAGAGAGGAGACAGCCTGCTACAGGATATACAGAGAGGAGACAGCCTGCTACAGGATATACCCAGAGGAGACAGCCTGCTACAGGATATAAAGAGAGGAGACAGCCTGCTACAGGATATACAGAGAGGAGACAGCCTGCTACAAGATATACAGAGAGGAGACAGCCTGCTACAGGATATACAGAGAGGAGACAGCCTGCTACAGGATATACAGAGAGGAGACAGCCTGCTACAAGAGCTGATCTACAGAGAGGAGACAGCCTGCTACAGGATATACAGAGAGGAGACAACCTGCTACAGGATATACAGAGAGGAGACAGCCTGCTACAGGATATACAGAGAGGAGACAGCCCGCTACAGGATATACTGAGAGGAGACAGCCTGCTACAGGATATACAGAGAGGAGACAGCCTGCTACAGGATATACAGAGAGGAGACAGCCTGCTACAGGATATACAGAGAGGAGACAGCCTGCTACAGGATATACAGAGAGGAGACAGCCTGCTACAGGATATACAGAGAGGAGACAGCCTGCTACAGGATATACAGAGAGGAGACAGCCTGCTACAGGATATACAGAGAGGAGACTGCCTGATACATGATATACAGAGAGGAGACAGCCTGCTACAGGATATACAGAGAGGAGACAGCCTGCTACAGGATATACAGAGAGGAGACAGCCTGCTACAGGATATACAGAGAGGAGACCGCCTGCTACAGGATATACAGAGAGGAGACAGCCTGCTACAGGATATACAGAGAGGAGACAGCCTGCTACAGGATATACAGAGAGGAGACAGCCTGCTACAGGATATACAGAGAGGAGACTGCCTGCTACAGGATATACCCAGAGGAGACAGCCTGCTACAGGAGCTACAGAGAGGAGACAGCCTGCTACAGGATATACAGAGAGGAGACAGCCTGCTACAGGATATACAGAGAGGAGACAGCCTGCTACAGGATATACAGAGAGGAGACAGCCTGCTACAGGATATACAGAGAGGAGACAGCCTGATACATGATATACAGAGAGGAGACAGCCTGCTACAGGATATACAGAGAGGAGACAGCCTGCTACAGGATATACAGAGAGGAGACAGCCTGCTACAAGATATACAGAGAGGAGACAGCCTGCTACAGGATATACAGAGAGGAGACAGCCTGCTACAGGATATACAGAGAGGAGACTGCCTGCTACAGGATATACCCAGAGGAGACAGCCTGCTACAGGAGCTACAGAGAGGAGACAGCCTGCTACAGGATATACAGAGAGGAGACAGCCTGCTACAGGATATACAGAGAGGAGACAGCCTGCTACAGGATATACAGAGAGGAGACAGCCTGCTACAGGATATACAGAGAGGAGACAGCCTGCTACAGGATATACAGAGAGGAGACCTCCTGCTACAGGATATACAGAGAGGAGACAGCCTGCTACAGGATATACAGAGAGGAGACAGCCTGCTACAGGATATACAGAGAGGAGACAGCCTGCTACAGGATATACAGAGAGGAGACAGCCTGCTACAGGATATACAGAGAGGAGACAGCCTGCTACAGGATATACAGAGAGGAGACAGCCTGCTACAGGAGCTACAGAGAGGAGACAGCCTGCTACAGGATATACAGAGAGGAGACAGCCTGCTACAGGATATACAGAGAGGAGACAGCCTGCTACAAGATATACAGAGAGGAGACAGCCTGCTACAAGATATACAGAGAGGAGACAGCCTGCTACAGGATATACAGAGAGGAGACCGCCTGCTACAGGATATACAGAGAGGAGACAGCCTGCTACAGGATATACAGAGAGGAGACAGCCTGCTACAGGATATACAGAGAGGAGACAGCCTGCTACAGGATATACAGAGAGGAGACTGCCTGCTACAGGATATACCCAGAGGAGACAGCCTACTACATGATATACAGAGAGGAGACAGCCTGCTACAGGATATACCCAGAGGAGACAGCCTGCTACAGGATATACAGAGAGGAGACTGCCTGCTACAGGATATACCCAGAGGAGACAGCCTGCTACAGGATATACAGAGAGGAGACAGCCTGCTACAGGAGCTACAGAGAGGAGACAGCCTGCTACAGGATATACAGAGAGGAGACAGCCTGCTACAGGATATACAGAGAGGAGACAGCCTGCTACAGGAGCTACAGAGAGGAGACAGCCTGCTACAGGATATACAGAGAGGAGACAGCCTGCTACAGGATATACAGAGAGGAGACAGCCTGCTACAGGATATACAGAGAGGAGACCTCCTGCTACAGGATATACAGAGAGGAGACAGCCTGCTACAGGATATACAGAGAGGAGACAGCCTACTACAGGATATACAGAGAGGAGACAGCCTGCTACATGATATACAGAGAGGAGACAGCCTGCTACAGGATATACAGAGAGGAGACAGCCTGCTACAGGATATACAGAGAGGAGACAGCCTGCTACAGGATATACAGAGAGGAGACAGCCTGCTACATGATATACAGAGAGGAGACAGCCTGCTACAGGATATACAGAGAGGAGACAGCCTGCTACAGGATATACAGAGAGGAGACAGCCTGCTACAGGATATACAGAGAGGAGACAGCCTGCTACAGGATATACAGAGAGGAGACAGCCTGCTACAAGAGCTGATATACAGAGAGGAGACAGCCTGCTACAGGAGCTACAGAGAGGAGACAGCCTGCTACAGGATATACAGAGAGGAGACAGCCTACTACAGGATATACAGAGAGGAGACAGCCTGCTACAGGATATACAGAGAGGAGACAGCCTGCTACAGGATATACAGAGAGGAGACAGCCTGCTACAGGATATACAGAGAGGAGACAGCCTGCTACAGGATATACAGAGAGGAGACAGCCTGCTACAGGATATACAGAGAGGAGACAGCCTGCTACATGATATACAGAGAGGAGACCTCCTGCTACAGGATATACAGAGAGGAGACAGCCTGCTACAGGATATACAGAGAGGAGACAGCCTGCTACAGGATAAACAGAGAGGAGACAGCCTGCTACAGGATATACAGAGAGGAGACAGCCCGCTACAGGATATACAGAGAGGAGACAGCCTGCTACAGGATATACAGAGAGGAGACAGCCTGCTACAGGATATACAGAGAGGAGACAGCCTGCTACAGGATATACAGAGAGGAGACAGCCTGCTACAGGATATACAGAGAGGAGACAGCCTGCTACAGGATATACTGAGAGGAGACAGCCTGCTACAGGATATACAGAGAGGAGACAGCCTGCTACAGGATATACAGAGAGGAGACCGCCTGCTACAGGATATACAGAGAGGAGACAGCCTGCTACAGGATATACAGAGAGGAGACAGCCTGCTACAGGATAAACAGAGAGGAGACAGCCTGCTACAGGATATACAGAGAGGAGACAGCCTGCTACAGGATATACAGAGAGGAGACAGCCTGCTACAGGATATACAGAGAGGAGACAGCCCGCTACAGGATATACAGAGAGGAGACAGCCTGCTACAGGATATACAGAGAGGAGACAGCCTGCTACAGGATATACAGAGAGGAGACAGCCTGCTACAGGATATACAGAGAGGAGACAGCCTGCTACAGGATATACAGAGAGGAGACAGCCTGCTACAGGATATACAGAGAGGAGACAGCCCGCTACAGGATATACAGAGAGGAGACTGCCTGCTACAGGATATACCCAGAGGAGACAGCCTGCTACAGGATATACAGAGAGGAGACAGCCTGCTACAGGATATACAGAGAGGAGACAGCCTGCTACAGGATATACAGAGAGGAGACAGCCTGCTACAGGATATACAGAGAGGAGACAGCCCGCTACAGGAGCTGCACTGGTCCTTGAATGTATCACACAGGATTTTCCAATCTTACTTACACTTCATATAAAGTGTCCTCAGGAGCTGAAGCCCAATGAGTAGGATGATGAATGTCACCGCCATGTAGAGGAGCGTCCTCAGCCTCTTCTCCATCTTTATCCCGCACAGGTCGGACCCTGCAACGGACAAACAACCTGCAATAAGTGACCAGGAACCATCCCTGCAAATCCCTGAAACACAACAACGTCCATTGTGTCCTGTACTCGTCCTTAGTAACTGAGGGGGACAGACTCATACGGTACAGCCGGGACATACGGACAGAACAATGTGTACAGCCGGGACATACGGACAGAACAATGTGTACAGCTGGGACATACGGACAGAACAATGTGTATAGCCGGGACATACGGACAGAACAATGTGTACAGCCGGGACATACGGACAGAACAATGTGTACAGCCGGGACATACGGACAGAACAATGTGTACAGCTGGGACATACGGACAGAACAATGTGTACAGCTGGGACATACGGACAGAACAATGTGTATAGCCGGGACATACGGACAGAACAATGTGTACAGCTGGGACATACGGACAGAACAATGTGTACAGCTGGGACATACGGACAGAACAATGTGTATAGCCGGGACATACGGACAGAACAATGTGTACAGCCGGGACATACGGACAGAACAATGTGTATAGCCGGGACATACGGACAGAACAATGTGTATAGCCGGGACATACGGACAGAACAATGTGTACAGCCGGGACATACGGACAGAACAATGTGTATAGCCGGGACATACGGACAGAACAATGTGTATAGCCGGGGCCCCCTTTATAAGGGCAGAATACAAGCCAAGACCCTCTATAGGGGCGTATAGCCTGGACACCTTCTCTACAGGATATAGAGGATCAGGGGTTATAGAGGATTGTGCACTACATGTACTCACCCTGTGTATACAGATGTATATACACTCCCCAGACTGCGGGTACAAGGAGCACGTCAGCAAGAAGAAGTATATCCTCCATGACTGTGATAGCCACCGACCACACCGGAACCCCTGTATAATACAGAGACAAGATGAGCCTGTACCCCAAATGTCACCATCCTGTACGCCAAATGTCACCATCCTGTACCCCAAGTGTCCCTATCCTGCACCCCAAGTGTCGCTATCCTGCACCCCAAGTGTCACTGTCCTGCACCCCAAGTGTCATTATCCTGTACCCCAAGTGTCACTATCCTGCACCCCAAGTGTCACTATCCTGTACCCCAAGTGTCACTATCATGTACCCCAAGTGTCACTATCCTGTACCCCAAGTGTCATCACCCTGTACCCCAAGTGTCACTATCCTGTGCCCCAAGTGTCACTATCCTGTACTCCAAGTGTCACTATGTTGTACCCCAAGTGTCATTATCCAGTACCCCAAGTGTGACTATCCTGTACCCCAAGTGTCTGTGTCATTATTCTGCACCCCAAGTGTCACTATCCTGTGCCCCAAGTGTCAGTATCCTGTACCCCAGGTGTCACTATTCTGCACCCCAAGTGTAACTATTCTGTACCCCAAGTGTGACTATCCTGTACCCCAAGTGTCTGTGTCATTATTCTGCACCCCAAGTGTCCATATCTGTACCCCAAGTGTCACTATCCTGTACCCCAAGTGTCACTATGCTGTACCCCAAGTGTCACTATCCTGTACCCCGAGTGTTACTATCCTGTACCCCAAGTATCATTATCCTGGGCCCCAAGTATCACTATCCTGTACCCCAAGTGTAACTATCCTGTACCCCAAGTGTGACTATCCTGTACCCCAAGTGTCATTATCCAGTACCCCAAGTGTCACTATCCTTAGTGTCACTATCCTGTACCCCAAGTGTCACTATCCTGTACCCCAAGTGTCTGTGTCATTATTCTGCACCCCAAGTGTCACTATCCTTACCCCATATCTCACTATCCTGTACCCCGAGTTCTGAATGTCATGACGTTTCATATAAAATAAATGATGGATGAAACTTCCAATAATCTCACCACAGATGATCAGATACCATACACCTCGCACCAGCAGAGTAACAGAGAGGACTGAGACCGCGCTCCCTCCGGCCCCGCTGGACAGCTGCTCTGGGAACACTGAAGGAGATATCAGAGGTCCCATGTAAATGCATTATACATCAGAGGTCCTATGTAAATGCATTATACATCAGAGGTCCCATGTAAATGCATTATAGATCAGAGGTCCTATGTAAATGCATTATACATCAGAGGTCCCATGTAAATGCATTATACATCAGAGGGTCGCGCGGACTTACCAAACTGTGTGGGGTCGGCAATGTTCTCCGAGTGCTCAGCATTTGACTCCTGGTGACTGGAGAAGTTGGATGCCACCCCAGGGCTGCCAGGAAACATGGACCTTTGGATGAATCTATGTTTTCAGGCAGCCTTAAGGCAACATTCAACTGCAGAGTGTTCGGGTTCAGACAGAGCCATTTCACTCATTTACAGATAGGAGGGGGGGGGGGGCACGTATATGACTGGCATCATTAGGTCTCTAACAGGGAAGGATTTCATAGCAAGCTCGGCTTTCAATATGTCCGGCCCAAGCTCTATAGATGCAAAAATGGGCAACAGTGAGGACCAAGAGACGTAGCGGTCAGAAGACACATCCGGCTTCCTTCTCTTCGTGATCGGCCCGGTCCGGCAGTGCCACCATCTGAGAACTGGCAGAAAGCACTGGGACCCAGGTACACCGGCAGTGCCATCATCTGAGAACTGGCAGAAACCAGTGGGACCCAGGTACACCGGCAGTGCCATCATCTGAGAACTGGCAGAAACCACTGGGACCCAGGTACACCGGCAGTGCCATCATCTGAGAACTGGCAGAAACCACTGGGACCCAGGTACACCGGCAGTGCCACCATCTGAGAACTGGCAGGAAACACTGGGACACAGGTACACCGGCAGTGCCATCATCTGAGAACTGGCAGAAACCACTGGGACCCAGGTACACCGGCAGTGCCATCATCTGAGAACTGGCAGAAACCACTGGGACCCAGGTACACTGGCAGTGCCATCATCTGAGAACTGGCAGAAACCACTGGGACCCAGGTACACCGGCAGTGCCATCATCTGAGAACTGGCAGAAAGCACTGGGACCCAGGTACACCGACAGTGCCATCATCTGAGAACTGCCAGAAAGCACTGGGACCCAGGTACACCGGCAGTGCCATCATCTGAGAACTGGCAGAAACCACTGGGACCCAGGTACACCAGCAGTGCCATCATCTGAGAACTGGCAGGAAACACTGGGACCCAGGTACACCGACAGTGCCATCATCTGAGAACTGGCAGGAAACACTGGGACCCAGGTACACCGACAGTGCCATCATCTGAGAACTGCCAGAAGCACTGGGACCCAGGTACACCAGCAGTGCTATCATCTGAGAACTGGCAGGAAACACTGGGACCCAGGTACACCGGCAGTGCCATCATCTGAGAACTGGCAGAAACCACAGGGACCCAGGTACACCGGCAGTGCCACCATCTGAGAACTGGCAGAAACCACTGGGACCTATGTACACCGGCAGTGCCATCATCTGAGAACTGGCAGAAACCACTGGGACCCAGGTACACCTGCAGTGCCATCATCTGAGAACTGGCAGAAACCACTGGGACCCAGGTACACCTGCAGTGCCATCATCTGAGAACTGGCAGAAACCACTGGGACCCAGGTACACCTGCAGTGCCATCATCTGAGAACTCAAGAGACTATGTATATAAGTGTGGTGGGCACTGCCAATCTCATGTCAAAATAGAAAAAGTAGGTGCAACAACATAGCTAGCCAAAATATACATAAGGAAAACAAGAGACAAAAGCGGCTAGACTGACCAACAATATTGCACACTCAGTATAGCAAGATATCAAAAATAGTTTATTTATACCGACAAACAACAGCAAAATTATTAAAACCACTTAAAAAGGCCAAAAGAGGCCAAGATGTCAAAACACAAGTACCCATACAATATTAGGGCAACAAGTAGTGTGCCAGACGAGGGACAACCCTCACAATAAATCTCCTGCCAATAATGCACTAAACATAGAAAAAAGTATAGCAAAAAAAGCAGGAAAATATCAAAATATATATAGCACGTGTTCAAAGAAATAATATGTATATCAAATCATACCGCAATAACTTAAATCAATGTATAGAAAGCAATGATCACAATAGCAGGACCTCCACTGGCACACCAGGGTGTAGGTGCTGTGTGCCAGTGGAGGTCCTGCTATTGTGATCATTGCTTTCTATACATTGATTTAAGTTATTGCGGTATGATTTGATATACATATTATTTCTTTGAACACGTGCTATATATATTTTGATATTTTCCTGCTTTTTTTGCTATACTTTTTTCTATGTTTAGTGCATTATTGGCAGGAGATTTATTGTGAGGGTTGTCCCTCGTCTGGCACACTACTTGTTGCCCTAATATTGTATGGGTACTTGTGTTTTGACATCTTGGCCTCTTTTGGCCTTTTTAAGTGGTTTTAATAATTTTGCTGTTGTTTGTCGGTATAAATAAACTATTTTTGATATCTTGCTATACTGAGTGTGCAATATTGTTGGTCAGTCTAGCCGCTTTTGTTTCTTGTTTACCATCTGAGAACTGGCAGAAACCACTGGGTCCCAGGTACACCGGCAGTGCCATCATCTGAGAACTGGCAGAAACCACTGGGACCCAGGTACACCGGCAGTGCCATCATCTGAGAACTGGCAGAAAGCAGTGGGACCCAGGTACACCGGCAGTACCATCATCTGAGAACTGGCGGAAAGCAGTGGGAACCAGCTACACCGGCAGTGCCATCATCTGAGAACTGGCAGAAAGCAGTGGGAACCAGGTACACCGGCAGTGCCATCATCTGAGAACTGGCAGAAAGCAGTGGGAACCAGGTACACCGGCAGTGCCATCATCTGAGAACTGGCAGAAACCACTGGGACCCAGGTACACTGGCAGTGCCATCATCTGAGAATTGGCAGGAAACACTGGGACCCAGGTACTCCGGCAGTGCCATCATCTGAGAACTGGCAGAAACCACTGGGACCTAGGTACACCGGCAGTGCCACCATCTGAGAACTGGCAGAAACCACTGGGACCCAGGTACACTGGCAGTGCCATCATCTGAGAACTGGCAGAAACCACTGGGACCCAGGTACACCGGCAGTGCCATCATCTGAGAACTGGCAGAAACCACTGGGGCCCAGGTACACCGGCACTGCCATCATCTGAGAACTGGCAGAAACCACTGGGGCCCAGGTACACCGGCAGTGCCATCATCTGAGAACTGACAGGAAACACTGGGACCCAGGTACACCATCAGTGCCACCATCTGAGAACTGGCAGAAACCACTGGGACCCAGGTACACCAGCAGTGCCACCATCTGAGAACTGGCAGGAAACACTGGGACACAGGTACACCGGCAGTGCCATCATCTGAGAACTGGCAGAAACCACTGGGACCCAGGTACACCGACAGTACCATCATCTGAGAACTGGCAGAAACCACTGGGACCTTGGTAAACCAGCAGTGCCATCATCTGAGAACTGGCAGAAACCACTGGGACCCAGGTACACCAGCAGTGCCATCATCTGAGAACTGGCAGAAACCACTGGGACCCAGGTACACCAGCAGTGCCATCATCTGAGAACTGGCAGAAACCACTGGGACCCAGGTACACCGGCAGTGCCATCATCTGAGAACTGGCAGAAACCACTGGGACCCAGGTACACCGGCAGTGCCATCATCTGAGAACTGGCAGAAACCACTGGGACCCAGGTACACCGGCAGTGCCATCATCTGAGAACTGGCAGAAACCACTGGGACCCAGGTACACCAGCAGTGCCATCATCTGAGAACTGGCAGAAACCACTGGGACCCAGGTACACCGGCAGTGCCATCATCTGAGAACTGGCAGAAACCACTGGGACCCAGGTACACCGGCAGTGCCATCATCTGAGAACTGGCAGAAACCACTGGGACCCAGGTACACCGGCAGTGCCATCATCTGAGAACTGGCAGAAACCACTGGGACCCAGGTACACCTATCTACTGTCCAGGGAAGTCTGGTCACAAGTGGATATTTATTGGCCAAAAAGCCATCCAACATGAAAACAAGGTCAGAAGATACGTAAAGAAGAACAAGTAGTCCTGGGGTGATGTTATGGTGGCCCAGAGCCCAGATCTCACATCATCCAGACTTGGGGCTAGTTCTCCAAGATGATGGAAGAACGTGTGCGAGGACCGGGAGGAACTAATGCTGAGGGCAAAGGTCACAGCAAATACTGATTTAGATTTCTCTTCTAGTAGCCAAACTCTTCAACAGTCACCCAAAGCAGATCTATCCTATGGGGCTGGAGAAGATCATTCCCATGGATCTACCAAGGTTGGGTTCCTCCCAATGGGGTCTCAATGAAGGTTGAAGAAACAAGACACAAAGGAGTAAGTGCCCTAAGTGCCCATGATGTAACAGGATGGATCAGACAGGGGACATCTTCGAGGATCTGTTTTTCAACTTACAATATAAGAAGAAGATTAAAGTGACGACTTCCATGATGAAACCACATAGAGATTTGACGAATAAGAGAACATTCTGCAGACAAGAAGTCTTCATTGTGTCTGTAACATATGAGAGAGTTATCAGGAGCGTCAGTACCAATGTGCCCCCAAACAGTGCCCTGGTGCCCCTATATACAGTATATACAATGTGCCAGTACTTACTGTTACTGAGGAAGACAGAGAAACATAGACAGAGAAGATGGGAAACATAGATAGCTAGCATACAGCTGCCGCCATAGAACAGAGACGCCCCGGTCACTTCTGTGGAGACAAGTGGTGGATGCATCATCTTCTATAGAAACAATACTGCTATACACATCTTATGCCTTTTTATGTATTTTATATACACATATATCTGCACTGGATACTCATATGTCTGTTATACAACACCAAGTAATGGCCACATGATCATAGTAAGGCTAAATAATACCGCCATATAATACATAAAATATATAGAAATAATAATACTGTACTATCATTAATCCTAAATAATACCGCCAGATAATACATAAAATATATACACATAATAATACTGCACTATCAGTAATGCTAAATAATACTGCCATATAATAAATAAAATATATATACACATAATAATACTACACTATCAGTAATGCTAAATACTGCCATATAATACATAAAATATATATACACTAATAATACTGCTCTGTCAGTAATCCTAAATAATACCGCCATATAAAATATACACAGTGCAGTAATATTATGTGTATATAAATATTTTATGTATTATTTAGGATTACTGACAGTGCAGTATTATTATGTGTATATATATTTAATGTATTATATGGCAGTATTTAGCATTACTGATAGTGTAGCATTATTATATGTATATATATTTTATTTATTATATGGCGGTATTATTTAGCATTACTGATAGTGTAGTATTATTATGTGTATATATATTTTATTTATTATATAGCAGTATTATTTAGCATTACTGATGTATTATTATGTTTATATATGTTTTATGTGTTATATGGCGGTATTATTTAGGATTGCTGACAGTGCAGTATTATTATGTGTATATATTTTATGTATTATATGGCAGTATTTAGCATTACTGATAGTGTAGTATTATTTGTATATATTATATACATATAATACAACACTATCAGTAATGCTAAATACTGCCATATAATACATAAAATATATACACATAATAATACTGCACTGTCAGCAATCCTAAATAATACCGCCATATAATATATAAAATATATATACACAGTGCAGTATTATTATGTGTATATATATATATATATATATATATATATATATATATATTTTATGTATTATTTAGGATTATTGATAGTGCAGTATTATTATGTGTATATGAGCATTATTTGTATGGCGGTATTAATTAGGATTAATGAAAGTGCATTATTATTATCAGTAATGCTAAATAATACCGCCATATAATACATAAAATATACACATAATAATACTGTACTATCAGTAATGCTAAATAATACCACCATATAATACATGAAATATATACACATAATAATACTGTACTATCAGTAATGCTAAATAATACCGCCATACAAATAATGCTCATATACAGTGCCTACTCAACATATTACTACACAACATTGCAATATACTACCAAAATATCCAATATAATCCTAAGTAATACCGCCATATAATACAAAATAATACACACTGACAGTGCTTACATGATAATGTCCTACTAAATACAATGCTAAGTAATACTGCCATATAAAAACCAAGTGATTTCAACCTACATATCCCACTTAAAGGGTGCATTCACACCTACAGGATCTGCAGCTGATTTTCTGCTGCAGATCTGCAGCAGATTTCATTTAAATAACTGAACACAACATTAAATCTGCACCATCAAATCTGCTGCGGATCTGCTGCAGATCCTGTAGGTGTGAACGCACCCTAAAGGGGTAGTTAACAAAAAACAAATTCTTTCAAATCAACTGGTGCCAGAAAATGCCAGAGATTTGTAAATTACTTCTATTAAAAATTCTTCAGTCTTCCAGTACTTATCAGCTGCTGTATGTCCTGCAGGAGGTGGTGCACATCCCTATAGAAAACCTCTCCTGCTCTGGACAGTTCCTGAGATGGACAGAGGTGGCAGCAGAGAGCACTGTGTCAGACTGGAGAGAAAACACCACTTCCTGCAGGTCATACAGCAGCTGATAAGTACAGGAAGACTGGAGATTTATTTATTTTTTTAGAAGTAAATCTATCTGACATGAGTGGCTTCACACACAGCTTTTTTTTCTGCCGTTTATCTGGCCTAAAAAAAAACCTGCCAAAGATTATATTCAATTGTGTTTTTGTTTTGTTTTTTTGCGTATTTTCTGTAGTTTTTGACTTTTTTTTGCCATTTTTGAGACGAATAGTGAATTTCTATTGAACTCGATAGGCTGACCTGTTTTTTTTATCAAATAAACACCATGGCGTTTCTCAAAAAAATCTAAGGCAGCATGAAACCAACCTAGCCGTAGCCTCCTCGGTGGTGATTACCTTCTGGTATAAGCGCCATCTCCTGGGAGACTTTCTCACTGACACCATTGGTCACTGTACATGTGTAGTTGCCCCAATGTTCTGGGTTGGCTCCATCAATAACCAGAAGACTATCATTCATAGTAGACGTCATATTTCTGTTTATCTTCTCTCCATTTTTCAAGAAAGTTATGTTTGAGGACTCTCCGACCCGACCATCACACGCAAGAGTAATGAGGCATATGTCATTGTCATCGTCTTGTCTTCTCAGAACGGGCTCCTCCACAGGATCTGGTGGGAGAAGATGTGGAATTAGTAACCTCTACCATAGGATACTGGAGATATGATGGAAGGATCTATGACTTAGATGGTCTCCTCCACAGGACCAGGTAGGAGAAGATGTGGAATTATTAACTTCTACAATAGGATACTGGAGATATGGATGGATGGATGGATGGATGGCTCTATGACTTAGATGGTCTCTTTCACAGGACCAGGTAGGAGAAGATGTGGAATTAGTAACCTCTACCATAGGATACTGGAGATGCAGATGGATGGATCTATGACTTAGATGGTCTCCTCCACAGGACCAGGTAGGAGAAGATGTGGAATTAGTAACCTCTACCATAGGATACTGGAGATGCAGATGGATGGCTCTATGACTTAGATGGTCTCTTTCACAGGACCAGGTAGGAGAAGATGTGGAATTAGTAACCTCTACCATAGGATACTGGAGATGCAGATGGATGGATCTATGACTTAGATGGTCTCTTTCACAGGACCAGGTAGGAGAAGATGTGGAATTAGTAACCTCTACCATAGGATACTGGAGATGCAGATGGATGGATCTATGACTTAGATGGTCTCTTTCACAGGACCAGGTAGGAGAAGATGTGGAATTAGTAACCTCTACCATAGGATACTGGAGATGCAGATGGAAGGCTCTATGACTTAGATCATGGGTCTCCAAACTGCGGCCCTCCAGCTGTTGCAAAACTACATTTCCCATCATGCCTGGACAGCCAAATCCAAAGCTTTAGCTTTCCAGGCATGATGGGAGTTGTAGTTTCGCAACAGCTGGAGGGCCGCAGTTTGGAGACCCATGACTTAGATGGTCTACTTCACAGGATCTGGTGGGAGAAGATGTGGAATTAGTAACCTCTAACATAAGATACTGGAGATATAATGGAAGGATCAATGACTTAGATGGTCTACTCCACAGGATCTGGTGGGAGAAGATGTGGAATTAGTAACCTCTACCATAAGATACTGGAGATACAGATGGAAGGCTCTATGACTTAGATGGTCTCCTCCACAGGATCTGGTGGGAGAAGATGTGGAATTAGTAACCTCTACCATAGGATACTGGACATATGAATGGATGGATCTATGACTTAGATGGTCTCCTGCACAGGACCAGGTGGGAGAAGATGTGGAATTAGTAACCTCTACCATAGGATACTGGAGATACGGATGGATCTATGACTTAGATGGTCTCCTCCTCAGGATCTGGTGGCAGAAGATGTGGAATTAGTAACTTCTACCATAGGATACTGGAGATATGGATGGATCTATGACTTAGGGCCCTATTCCACTGGACGATTATCGTTTGCATAATCGTTAACGATTAACAATCTCAAATGACCGCTATTGCGAAAGACCTGAAAACGTCTACTCATTTCCATGGAACGATAATCGTTACTTATGATCGTAATTGCGATAGTTTTTTCTTCGCTATTTCTTCGCTATTGTGTTCGTATCTATTGCAAACGACCGAACGATGTCTTATTCAATGCGAACGATTTGCGAACGTTTTGCGAACGAGCAACGATAAAAATAGGTCCAAGTCTTATAAAGAGATCAACGATTTCTCGTTTGGTCGTTAATCGTTAACTGCATTTCAACCGAACGATTATCGTTTAGATTCGAACGATTTAACGATAATCTGAACGATAATCGTGCGGTGAAATAGGGCCCTTAGATGGTCTCTTTCACAGGACCAGGTAGGAAAAGATGTGGAATTAGTAACCTCTACCATAGGATACTGGAGATGCAGATGGAAGGCTCTATGACTTAGATGGTCTACTCCCCAGGATCTAGTGGGAGAAGATGTGGAATTAGTAACCTCTACCATAGGATACTGGAGATGCAGATGGAAGGCTCTATGACTTAGATGGTCTACTCCCCAGGATCTAGTGGGAGAGGATGTGGAATTAGTAACCTCTACCATAGGATACTGGAGATGCAGATGGAAGGCTCTATGACTTAGATGGTCTACTCCCCAGGATCTAGTGGGAGAGGATGTGGAATTAGTAACCTCTACCATAAGATACTGGAGATACAGATGGAAGGCTCTATGACTTAGATGGTCTACTCCCCAGGATCTAGTGGGAGAGGATGTGGAATTAGTAACCTCTACCATAGGATACTGGAGATGCAGATGGAAGGCTCTATGACTTAGATGGTCTACTCCCCAGGATCTAGTGGGAGAGGATGTGGAATTAGTAACCATAAGATACTGGAGATACAGATGGAAGGCTCTATGACTTAGATGGTCTCCTCCACAGGATCTGGTGGGAGATGTGGAATTAGTAACCTCTAACATAAGATACTGGAGATACATTTGGATGGATGGTCTACTCCACAGGATCAGTGGGCCTTCCAGGTGCTGACTACACTTGACAGGTTTATGGTCCGTCAGGGGGGATGGGAGAGGGGGCAACCAAAAGTTTGCTATTGGGCCCAGCCATTTCTAGTTACACCCCTGCTCTCTCCCGATGCTGTAACATTGCCATATTGATGTCACTGCTCTCCAGCGGTGTGTTCCTCACCTGTCCGTGCTCCTACTCTGTCCTGCCCTGGTAGCAAACCAAGCCAGGAGTAGCGACTTGGGGGTCAATTGCTGCAGCAAGTCCAACGGACCTTGCAGAGGGCTCTGGTGAAGACCAATGGCCCCTTAGACTCCCCCCCCCCCCCCGGTGAGGCTCACACTATTGCTAGCAGTGGTTCAGCTGATCCACCACTCCAGTCGTTACACCAAGCGTTAACTTGTCAATTTGCCTTGAGTATCAGCATGCTTTCTGAGCATCGTGGGGTATCATAGGCAACATTACATGGGTCTGATTTAGCATTAATATTTTTATTTTATAGTCAGAGCTGAAGTTGTTGCATTTGTACTAACCCCCACGACTCCAACTCTACCGAAGTCAAACTCCAACTCTACCAAAGACTGACCTCCAACTCTACTGAAGACTGACCTCCAACTCCACCCAAGACATTCTCCAACTCCATCCAAGACTGACCTCCATCTCCACCCAAGACTGACCTCCATCCCTACCCAAGACTGGCTCCAACTCCACCCAAGACTGACCTCCATCCCCACCCAAGACTGGCTCCAACTCCACCCAAGGCATTCTCCAACTCTACTGAAGACTGACCTCCAACTCCACCTAAGACATTCTGCAACTCCATCCAAGACTGGACTTTAACTCTACTGATGACTGACCTCCAATTCCATTTAGGGTTGACTCCAACACAATAAAAGCACAAGAACATAGAAGAAGGGGACCACTCACCTATCACAGTGAGGACCACCTGGAGCAGGGTCTTCTGATTCAGCTTTTGTTCATAGACGCCATTATCTTCCTTTGTCACATTTGTTAGCAGGAAAGACTTATTTGGAAAGTGTTGCCCACGTGATCTGTAGAAGTTGTGCACTCTTGGTTCTCCGTGGTATATCATCAGCCATCCAGGACTGGCAGCAACTTTCCTCAGCTCGTATATCATGTTCTCTATGAACTCGGTTCCATCCTTCAGTCCAGGGAAGAGAACAGAGGAGCCGGTGGCACACGTCTTCTTATAGGTCTCATTCTCCGCATCTCCCACTGAAATACACAGATACGTTACTGAGTGGTCAGAAAACAAGAGGCTCCGACCTAGAAGTAACAGAAACCCAAACGTCCATGTGAGGAACCTATGGAAAGACAAGACATTCGGAAGATCTTCAGATCCTTTCATGTTTTTCACATTTTGTTACAGTATGTTGCCGCCTTGGGCTAAAATAAAAATAAAAATCTAGTTTTCCGCCATTATCCTCCCCCAATACCCCAGCATGATCAGTGAGAACAGAATGGTAGAAATATTTACTGATCTATTCAGAGAGGTCACTCAGTATTAGATGAAGCCCCTCAGACAGCTATCACGGCCTCCTTCTTGAATATGAGGCCACATGGTTTACACCTGGATTTAGGGATGTTCGGCCGTTCTTCTCTGTCAGGCTGGCTATGGGCCACCCAAGAACATTCACAGACTTGTCCCTAAGCTGCTCCTGTGTGATCCCGGCTGTGTACTAAGGGTTTAGTCTTGTGGAAGGTGAAGTGTCAGCCCAGTCTGAGGTCCAAAGTGCTCTGGATCAGGTGATCAGTATGAATATATCTGTACTTTCCTTTCACCCTGACCAGTCAATCTTTACAGGCAGCTCTTTCCTCCTCCATACAGTCCTGTCTCTGAGCTCTACAGGCAGCTCTTTCCTCCTCCATACAGTCCTGTCTCTGAGCTCTACAGGCAGCTCTTTCCTCCTCCACACAGTCCTGTCTCTGAGCTCTACAGGCAGCTCTTTCCTCCTCCATACAGTCCTGTCTCTGAGCTCTACAGGCAGCTCTTTCCTCCTCCACACAGTCCTGTCTCTGAGCTCTACAGGCAGCTCTTTCCTCGTCCACACAGTCCTGTCTCTGATCTCTACAGGCAGCTCATTCCTCCTCCACACAGTCCAGTCTCTGATCTCTACAGGCAGCTCATTCCTCCTCCACACAGTCCTGTCTCTGATCTCTACAGGCAGCTCTTTCCTCCTCCATACAGTCCTGTCTCTGAGCTCTATAGGCAGCTCTTTCCTCCTCCACACAGTCCTGTCTCTGAGCTCTACAGGCAGCTCTTTCCTCCTCCACACAGTCCTGTCTCTGAGCTCTACAGGCAGCTCTTTCCTCCTCCACACAGTCCTGTCTGAGCCCTACAGGCAGCTCTTTCCTCCTCCACACAGTCCTGTCTCTGAGCTCTACAGGCAGCTCTTTCCTCCTCCACACAGTCCGGTCTCTGAGCTCTACAGGCAGCTCTTTCCTCCTCCACACAGTCCTGTCTCTGAGCTCTACAGGCAGCTCCTTCCTCCTCCACCACACAGTCCTGTCTCTGAGCTCTACAGGCAGCTCTTTCCTCCTCCACACAGTCCTGTCTCTGAGCTCTACAGGCAGCTCCTTCCTCCTCCACCACACAGTCCTGTCTCTGAGCTCTACAGGCAGCTCTTTCCCTCTCCACACAGTCCTGTCTCTGAGCTCTACAGGCAGCTCTTTCCTCCTCCACACAGTCCTGTCTCTGAGCTCTACAGGCAGCTCCTTCCTCCTCCACCACACAGTCCTGTCTCTGAGCTCTACAGGCAGCTCTTTCCTCCTCCTCCACACAATCCTGTCCCTGAGCCCTACAGGCAGCTCTTTCCTCCTCCACACAGTCCTGTCTCTGAGCTCTACAGGCAAAACTTTCTAACATTCTCGCTTCTCATTATGAGGCATTTACTTCGCACAAGAAGCAACATGACAAAAAATAATAATATAATAAGAAGTTAACTAGGCCCAGAGGAGACGATGAAGTCAACCAACAACAGGAGCAATAGCCGACACATAAGGAGCCTGAAGACAAAGCAAGAGGGAACATTCTGGAGAATTAAGGGGTCATGTGATCAGAAGTCAAAGCCAAGGTAACAGCTCTATAGTGGAGAACATGCCATCCTGCATTTCCCCCCTGACATTGTCATATACTTGTTATATACGTGATGGAGCTTGTGGTCAGACATCTCTCCTAACAGGGTGGCTCTGCACCTATAATAGAGGAGGGGGCTGGATTTTCCTGGAAGTACTTGGCGGTATGTGGAGATCCTTCCTCTGTGTAGCTATTATTGTGGAGTCACTGTACATAAAGCAGATCACCCACAAGAGGGCGCCATATCCATGAGCTACAGCATCTTTATTATACATTAATACATTCTGTAACATTACAAACAATCATCGAGGGGATTTCCCGCATTCTGACAGACTCTGGCACAATGAGAAAAGTTGCAATTTTTCATATGTCTACTAAAAGGGATTTTTCCGCAATAATTCAGAGACAATTGACATCTTTTTGGCTTCTTGCAACTGAACACGACATGACGGATGGCGGAAGACCAAACAATAACATGACAATGCAGTCTCCATCTCCATCAGCTCCATCTCTAGAGACATCAGAAAGAAGCGGCTCTCTGGCGCCCCAGTCCCTTGTGAAAGTTATATCCAGAGGTAGGTGGTGAAACTGCACTTAGAAGTGGAGGAATCCACAACGTCCTAATATTTCATCTAATATTCTAATCGTTTCATTTTTTAGGATTGTTTTTACTTTTTTTTCACCTATTTTCTTCCCTCTTTTCACCACTTTTAATTCAAGCACTAAGGACTATCAAGTCACCTCGAAAGATGTAAAATTCCTTTACAGTTGGGATAAGATGGGACCCTCCTACCAATCTACCTAAAGATCACAGGAAGCAATCCAAATTACTTTACAGCTGGGAATCTGGGATAAGATGGGACCCTCCTACCAATCTACCTAAAGATCACAGGAAGCAATCCAAATTACTTTACATCTGGGATAAGATAGGCCCCTTCTACCAATCTACTTAAAGATCACAGGAAGGAATCCAAATTACTTTACAGCTGGGATAAGATAGGCCCCTTCTACCAATCTACCTAAAGATCACAGGAAGCAATCCAATTTACTTCACATCTGGGATAAGATAGGCCCCTTCTACCAATCTACCTAAAGATCACAGGAAGCAATCCAAATTACTTAACAGCTGGGATAAGATAGGCCCCTTCTACCAATCTACCTAAAGATCACAGGAAGCAATCCAAATTACTTTACAGTTGGGATAAGATAGGCCCCTTCTACCAATCTACCTAAAGATCACAGGAAGCAATCCAATTTACTTCACATCTGGGATAAGATAGGCCCCTTCTACCAATCTACCTAAAGATCACAGGAAGCAATCCAAATTACTTCTCATCTGGGATAAGACGGGCCCCTTCTACCAATCTACCTAAAGATCACAGGAAGCAATCCAAATTACTTTACAGCTGGGATAAGATGGGACCCTCTTACCAATCAACATAAAGGGGTACATTCATCCCCCCCCCCACCTGCCCATCAGGCGAGCGAGGATTACACCAGGGAGAAGGGGCAAATCTGTTCCTACTCTCTGGTGTACGCCAGAAACTTCCCCAAAGGTCACAGTAACAAGATGCCGTCCTCCTCTCCCAATTCCAGCAGGATTTACAGGCGCAACTCCTCCCAACAGATGAAGTATAGGTAGGTGGTGAAACTGCACTTAGAAATGGAGGAATCCACAACGTCCTAATATTTCATCTAATATTCTAATCGTTTCATTTTTTAGGATTGTTTTTACTTTTTTTTCACCTATTTTCTTCCCTCTTTTCACCACTTTTAATTCAAGCACTAAGGACCATCAAGTCACCTCGAAAGATGTAAAATTCCTTTACAGTTGGGATAAGATGGGACCCTCCTACCAATCTACCTAAAGATCACAGGAAGCAATCCAAATTACTTTACAGCTGGGAATCTGGGATAAGATGGGACCCTCCTACCAATCTACCTAAAGATCACAGGAAGCAATCCAAATTACTTTACATCTGGGATAAGATAGGCCCCTTCTACCAATCTACTTAAAGATCACAGGAAGCAATCCAAATTACTTTACAGCTGGGATAAGATAGGCCCCTTCTACCAATCTACCTAAAGATCACAGGAAGCAATCCAATTTACTTCACATCTGGGATAAGATAGGCCCCTTCTACCAATCTACCTAAAGATCACAGGAAGCAATCCAAATTACTTAACAGCTGGGATAAGATAGGCCCCTTCTACCAATCTACCTAAAGATCACAGGAAGCAATCCAAATTACTTTACAGTTGGGATAAGATAGGCCCCTTCTACCAATCTACCTAAAGATCACAGGAAGCAATCCAAATTACTTCTCATCTGGGATAAGATGGGCCCCTTCTACCAATCTACCTAAAGATCACAGGAAGCAATCCAAATTACTTTACAGCTGGGATAAGATGGGACCCTCTTACCAATCAACATAAAGGGGTACATTCATCCCCCCCCCCCCCACCTGCCCATCAGGCGAGCGAGGGTTACACCAGGGAGAAGGGGCAAATCTGTTCCTACTCTCTGGTGTACGCCAGAAACTTCCCCAAAGGTCACAGTAACAAGATGCCGTCCTCCTCTCCCAATTCCAGCAGGATTTACAGGCACAACTCCTCCCAACAGATGAAGTATAAAGAACTACTTTGTTAAAATAAAAAAACTAAAATGAAAGCCTGAGCATTACGCGTTTCTAGACCGGACTAATCTCTTAATCAGATACTTGGTTAATGTAGTGAGAAGTAGCCATATTTAAATCCAACAAGAGGAAGTAACATCACAAGTAGGAGGATACAAAGTATATACAACAAACCACCAAACATAATAAATCACCGGACAGACAGACCAGACATTAACCCATAAATATACACATATATACACAATATTTATTTAAGGTTTCAGACAGGCTCCGAATCCCCCGATGTGTCCCCAGATGTGCCCACAACCAACCACCGTCTCTCTTAAATCCTGGTGCCCCCGACGTGTGTATGATGTTGGGATCCCATTCTGTTTGCTTTACAGTAGAAGAGGTGGAAATCAGCATTCTGCTATGATAGCTAGAGCTCCGCCACATTTCATCTTCCTAGAGAACCTAACCTGTGGTGGTAGAGCTGACCTATGGGTGCCATTCTTTGATTTATCGATGTGCCTGATGTGCAGAATCATCAAAAATGATTGGGGTTGGGGTTTTGTCTCCTTCCCTCTCTTCCCTCTTTTAATTCCAGCTCTCAGGCCCTCAACTTTGCTCCAAAGAAAAGAACATAACTATACAGTATAGGTAAGATGGGATCCTCCTACCAATCAACATAAAGGTCACAGAACCCAAGAACAGAAAAGTTACCCTGGATAAGATGGGACCCTCCTACCAATCAACATAAAGGTCACAGAACCCAAGAACAATAAAGTTATCCTGGATAAGATGGGACCCTCCTACCTACCAATCAACATAAAGGTCACCGAACCCAAGAACAGCAAATTTATCCTGCATAAGATGGGATCCTCCTACCAATCGACATAAAGGTCACAGAACCCAAGAACAGAAAAGTTATCCTGGATAAGATGGGATCCTCCTACCAATCGACATAAAGGTCACAGAACCCAAGAACTGAAAAGTTATCCTGGATAAGATGGGACCCCCCTACCAATCAACATAAAGGTCCCAGAACCCAAGAACAGCAAAGTTATCCTGGATAAAATGGGACCCTCCTACATAAAGGTCCCAGAACCCAAGAACAGCAAAGTTATCCTGGATAAGATGGGACCCTCCTGCTAATCAACATAAAGGTCACAGAACCCAAGAACAGAAAAGTTATCGTGGATAAGATGGGACCCTCCTGCCGATCAACATAAAGGTCACAGAACCCAAGAAGAGAAAAGTTATCCTGGATAAGATGGGACTCTCCTACCAATCAACATAAAGGTCACAGAACCCAAGAGCAGCAAAGTTATCCTAGATAAGATGGGTACCTCCTACCCATCAACATAAAGTTCACAGAACCCAAGGACAGAAAAGTTATCCTGGATAAAATGGGTACCTCCTACCAATCAACATAAAGGTCACAGAACCCAAGAACAGAAAATTTATCCTGGATAAGATGGGTACCTCCTACCAATCAACATAAAGGTCACAAAACCTAAGAACAGAAAAGTTATCCTGAAAAAGATGGGACCCTCCTACCAATCAAAATAAAGGTCACAGAACCCAAGGGCAGAAAAGTTATAAGATGGGACCCTCCCACCAATCAACATAAAGGTCACAGAACCCAAGAACAGCAAAGTTATCCTGGATAAGATGGGACCCTCCTACCAATCGACATAAAGGTCACAGAACCCAAGGACAGAAAAGTTACCCTGGATAAGATGGGTACCTCCTACCAATCAACATAAAGGTCACAGAACCCAAGAACAGAAAAGTTATCCTGGATAAGATGGGACCCTCCTACCAATCAACATAAAGGTCACCGAACCCAAGAACAGAAAAGTTACCCTGGATAAGATGGGACCCTCCTACCAATCGACATAAAGGTCACAGAACCCAAGAACAGCAAAGTTATCCTGGATAAGATGGGTACCTCCTGCCAATCAACATAAAGGTCACAGAAACAAAATAAGAGGCTACAAAAGCAAGATCCCCCAGCTTTTCTGCTTAGTCATCTTAGGTAAATGGGGAAGACACGTCGTGTTGTTTCACTTTATGCTCCAAGCAAATGTCACGTATCGTTCTGAAACATGATAACTAGAGATGAGCGCGCTTGGTCACTCGCCCTTTGGTTACCGCTGGTTGAAGAGGTTTGATGCAGCTCTAGGGAGTCACATGGCTGCAGCCACAGGCTCTAAGGTTTCTGAATTATACACCTAAGAATCCTTACAATGAAGGGGGGTCAGGGTATCCATATTAGAGATAGGAGCTGCTCCGATCTGCACTCACGTAGTACAGGACCATATCGGGGTATTTTCCTCATATTGGAGTATTTTCACCATATTGGGGTATTTTCACCATATTGGGGTATTTTCACCATATTGGAGTATTTTCACCATATTGGGGTATTTTCACCATATTGGGGTATTTTCACCATATCGGGGGATTTTGTAGTATATATGTATATATATATATATATATATATATATATATATATATATATATATATATATACATATATATATGTATATATATGTATCTCTATGGGAGATCACTGCAGTAATAATAAAAGTTCCCCAGGGCGACTAAAAGTTATAGTTAATTAAAAAAAAAAAAATTTTTCATCAATAAAAATCCCCCTCCCCTAATAAAAGTCTGAATCACCCCCCTTTTCCCAGGTTATAAATAAAAGTAAATAAATAAATAACATGTTTGCTATCGCCGCGTGCGTAATCGCCCGAACTATTAATTAATCACATTCCTGATCTCGCACGGTAAACGGCGTCAGCGCAAAAAAATCCCAAAGTGCAAAATTGCGCATTTTTGGTCGCATCAAATCCAGAAAAATTGTAATAAAAAGCGATCAAAAAGTCGTATATGCGCAATCAAGGTACCGATAGAAAGATCACATCATGGCGCAAAAAATGACATATATATCGTTGTAATCGTAACGACTTGAGGAACATGCATAACAAGTCAGTTTTACCCCAGGGCGAATGGCGTAAAAACAAATACCCCCCAAATAAAAGAAATGCTTTTTTTGTTTTCGATTTCACCACACATTTATTTTTTTTCTGGTTTTGCAGCATATTTTATGCAAAAATTAATCCAGTCATTGCAAAGTATAATTATTGGCGCAAAAAATCTCTAGGTGGAAAATTGCAAGTGCTATGGCCTTTTAAGCACAAGGAGAAAAAAACGGAAGTGCAAAAATCAACATTGGTCTGGTCTTTAAAGGGTTAAGCAAATAAAAGGGGAAAAAAACGGGCGCATTTGTTAGCATCTGTTTTTCCATTGTTTTCTATGATATAAAAAAAGGATCAAAACACATCAGTTTTTTTAGCGTACAGAAAAATGCGTCCGACCTCGTTTCTGTGGACGCTAAAAAAACAGACGCATTTTAATCCTCTTTTTTTATAATGGAAAACGGATCAAAACAGCTGCTAACAAATATGTCCGTTCTTACATAATTTTTTATATCATAAAAAAAAAATGGACGGCATAACGTTGAGAATTTCTCTTTTGCAACCCCCCATTCTGCCCCCCTATTGTGACCCCCCATTGTGACCCCCATAACCTCACCCGACTCTGGGGCTGTAGGACGCTCACACAGCTTTATCCCAACCATCTTGGAGTAAATGGGACATGGTGATATATCTGTATAATAGATATACCTATACTGTGTATATATATATATACTATCCGCCAGTATACCTGTACTAGTATATATTATAATATACTGTGCTATTCCCTCCATCATACACAGTCAGTATATTACATATTACATATTATCACACACAGCAGCTATATAGAAGGAGATGACTCGTCCATAGGAGGCGACAAGGTAAGTAATGTATATAGCGTCATGGTAATCTATATACACCACCAATATATACCCTGCATGTGTATATATATATATATATATATATATATATATATATATATATATATATATATATGATAGAGTGTCCCAATGTATAGAAACGGATAAAGGAGCCTACACACTATGCACAGTATATATGGTGTGTGTGGTATTACTCTATAATCCTCAGTATAGTAAGGGACCATCCATCCTATACAATAACTATATGCAAGACGTGGTACTGCTATATACAAGACGTGGTACTGCTATATACAAGACATGGTACTGCTATATACAAGACATGGTACTGCTATATACAAGACATGGTACTGCTATATACAAGGCATGATAATGCTACAGTATATACAAGGCATGATGCTGCTATATACAAGGCATGGTACTGCTATATACAAGGCATGATATTGCTATAGTATATACAAGACACGGTACTGCTATATACAAGGCATGGTACTGTGCAGGTTCTCTGCAGTAAGAGCAGTCTCTGAGGGTCCCGAGCTGTGCGGGTTCTCTGCAGTAAGAGCAGTCTCTGAGGGTCCCGAGCTGTGTGGGTTCTCTGCGGTTACAGCAGCGTCTGAGGGTCCCGAGCTGTGCGGGTTCTCTGCGGTTACAGCAGCGTCTGAGGGTCCCGAGCTGTGCGGGTTCTCTGCGGTTACAGCAGCGTCAGAGGGTCCCAAGCTGTGCGGGTTCTCTGCAGTTACAGCAGCGTATGATATGTGTGATATAAATGGATTCATAACTCACCTGTTGAGATGATGGCAGCAAAGGCGAAGATACACCTGTAAACATCCATCTCTGAATGACGATGCATGACTGAACTGGAACCGCAGGGTTGCTGACTCCTCCCTGTCATGTGATTTAAAGGGATTTCCTGGGGTTTCCAAGTGTACGTAGCCACCAGCTAGATAACGGCAATGTCTTTCACAATGTAACTGAGCAACAATTCTTATATAAGAGGTTACTGAGGTTTACAGACTAATTTCTCCTTCAGGTCAGGCAGCTGCCAGCACAGCCTGGAGAAAAATGTAATGGCCCCGACATGTTGTGTCACCCAGTACATCCTGGAAGTGTCAGCTGCCCATGGCTGGTATGTGTCTTATTAATCCTCCCTTATACCAGCTATATCATCACTATAGTAATATCATATAATACACCACAATAACCAGTTATATAATCACTATAGTAATATCATATAATACACCACAATAACCAGTTATATCATCACTATAGTAATATCATATAATACACCACAATAACTAACAATAACCAGTTATATCATCACTATAGTAATATCATATAATACACCACAATAACCAGTTATATCATCACTATAGTAATATCATATAAAACACCACAATAACCAGTTATATCATCGCTATAGTAATATCATATAAAACACCACAATAACCAGTTATATCATCGCTATAGTAATATCATATAATACACCACAATAATAACTAACAATAACCAGTTATATCATCACTATAGTAATATCATATAATACACCACAATAATAACTAACAATAACCAGTTATATCATCACTATAGTAATATCATATAATACACCACAATAATAACCAGTTATATCATCACTATAGTAATATCATATGTGGGGGGTTAGCTCAGTCCCAGGTATCACATACACAGCAGAGTTAAAATCACTGGGTTTTATTTCACAAAGTCCAAGCAGTAACAAAATAGCTTTTCTTCAGCGGGTGCAAATAACATAAGGATAGCCTGGCTTCAGGCACAAAGGGTTAAACGAAAACAGGACTTCTCACCAGAACAGTCTTTTTAGGCTACAGCAGATTCTCCAGCTTCTCTGCCTGGAACCAACACAGCAGAAGCTCCAGCCTTGGAGTTACACACCACCCCCAGCTCACCTCATTTCCTGGCTGTTATAGGCCGGGGAAAACCCGGGATGGATACGTGGGAGCAGTCATCCCACCCAACTCTGAGACTGCTCCAGTACAAGCCGGCCCGGAACAACTGCCTATGGTTACTGACCAATTCTATCCAGCCTACTCCACCGAGGCCTTGAACCACGGTGACACGTATCTGTCATCGACCACCATACCTTGTGCCTTGTCACATACCCCCCCCCCTCTGCCCAAAGCCGTGGGGCTGGGCACTTTCAACCAGCAGGCAGTGTACCCTTGACAGGGCATCTGCATTACCATGCAATTTACCTGCTCTATGTTCCACATTGAAACAATAATCTTGTAATGCCAGAAACCGTCTGTAGTAGCCTACCATACCCAAGAATGCCCTTACTTGTTTTTTTGTTAGTGGGCGGGGCCAATTCTGTATGGCTTCGACCTTGTTAATCTGAGGTTTAATTAAGCCTCTACCCACAATGTACCCCAGATATTTGGCCTCTTCCATCCCAACCGCACATTTTTGGGGGTTGATGGTAAATCCCGCTCTCCTTAGGGCATCTAAGACTGCCTGCAGTTTTTCTAGATGACTTCCCCAGTCACGGCTAAATATCACAATGTCATCTAGGTACGCAGCGGCATACTTCTTGTGAGGGATCAGTATGCGATCCATCGCCCTTTGAAATGTGGCAGGAGCTCCCTGCAACCCAAAAGGCATTCTGGTGTATTGGTAGCATCCCTCCGAGGTGGAAAAGGCAGTCTTTTCCTTGGCCTCCTTAGACAGGGGGATTTGCCAATACCCTTTTGTGAGGTCCAAGGTGGTGATGTACCGGGCTGGACCTAGCCTTTCGATGAGTTCATCCACCCGTGGCATCGGGTATGCATCCACACTGGAGACCTCATTAAGCTTTCTATAGTCGTTGCAGAAGCGCCACTCCCCACTTGGTTTTGGCACTAAGACTATTGGGCTTGACCACCCACTCTTAGACTCTTCTATAACACCCAACTTTAGCATTCGTTCTACCTCTTGGGAAACCACTTGTCTACGGGCCTCAGGTATTCTATAAGGTTTTAGGTTTACCCTAATATGAGGGTCTGTGACAATCTCATGCTCAAAAACAAAAGAAATGTGCCTTACTAATCGGGGGTTCCTGGTTATTTATACATATAACTCGGCAACACAAAGGGCCATGGGCCCAGTGAAACCAGGATATCCCCGAAAAAATATTAAAACGTAACTTTTAATCAGAATGAATAAAGGTATTGGTGATATGAAATTATAAAATTAAAAACACTATCCCACAGTCAAAGGTCAATATATATATTCACTAGCAAGTGGTATACGTCTTGCTCAAGTTAGCTGCAGACTAACTGAGCTCGATAGGACTGTGGTGATAGAATTTAAAATAAGAACACCGCCTCCACAACTAGTTTCACTCCACTACACCTTGCCCTACACCTGAAGACGCTCCGTAGTGGAGTGAAACTAGTTGTGGAGGCGGTGTTCTTATTTTAAATTCTATCACCACAGTCCTATCGAGCTCAGTTAGTCTGCAGCTAACTTGAGCAAGACGTATACCACTTGCTAGTGAATATATATATTGACCTTTGACTGTGGGATAGTGTTTTTAATTTTATAATTTCATATCACCAATACCTTTATTCATTCTGATTAAAAGTTACGTTTTAATATTTTTTCGGGGTTAATCTCATGCTCAATCACGGAGGTGAGACCAGGTAGCTCAGAGAACAGATCCTTATTCTGTTCTAAGAGTTCCCTGCATTGCTGTTTCTGAGACGGTGAAAGGGTGTCTGCAATAGTGACATCTTGGAAACCCACCTCTGGCTGAGTAAGGAAACAAGGTGTGTCTATAGAATCCCTATCTTTCCAGGGTTTGAGGAGGTTTACATGATATACCTGGATGGGCTTCCTTTTACCTGGCTGGTGTATTTTGTAATTAACCTCATTTACTTTTTCAAGGACTTCAAACGGTCCCTGCCACTTCGCAAGGAATTTACTTTCCACTGTGGGTACCAGTACAAGTACCCGATCCCCAGGGTGAAACTGTCTAATCCTGGCTGTTCTGTTATATACCCTACTTTGGGCTTCTTGAGCATGGAGAAGATGGGCCTTTACTATTGGCATAACATTTGCTATTCTTTCTTGCATTTGGGCAACATGCTCTATTATGCTTTTATATGGCGTTGCCTCGCTTTCCCAGGTCTCTTTAGCTACATCCAGTAACCCTCGAGGGTGTCGTCCGTACAAGAGTTCAAAGGGTGAAAACCCTGTGGAGGCTTGAGGGACTTCCCTTATAGAGAATAATAGATAGGGTATCAGACAGTCCCAATCTCGCCCATCTTTCTCTACAGCCTTTCTTAACATAGCCTTCAGCGTCTTATTGAAACGCTCTACTAACCCATCAGTCTGCGGATGGTATACTGATGTTCGTAGTTGCTTTATATTCAGGACTTTACATAATTCTTTTATAACCCGTGACATGAAGGGTGTTCCCTGATTGGTCAAGATCTCTTTAGGCAGCCCTGTCCCGGAAAAAATATGGACCAATTCTCGTGCAATACATTTTGATGAGGCATTTCTTAAGGGTACGGCCTCTGGGTATCGTGTAGCATAGTCCAGGATAACCAAAATGTATTGGTGGCCTCTAGCAGATTTGACTAAAAGGCCTACAATGTCCATGGCTATGCGCTCAAATGGTGTTTCTATGATGGGCAGGGGTACTAATGGGCTACGGAAATGAGAGACCGGAGCGGTTATTTGGCAGGTTGGACATTACTGACAAAAATTTGCTATCTCCCTGTAACATCCTGGCCAATAAAATCTTTGCAAAATATGCTCCTGGGTCTTATCTACACCCAAGTGACCTCCCAACACATGGGAGTGGGCCATGTCCAACACCATCCGTCTATATGGGCCTGGTACCAGCAGTTGCTCTACCACCTCATCACTTACTTTATGTACACGATACAGCAGGTCATTATTCATAGCAAAATAAGGAAACCTTTGGTCTGCACCTGGTTCTTGGGGAACACCATTTATCACAGTGACATTTCCCATGGCACTCTTTAATGTCAGATCCCTGAGCTGAGCAGTCCCAAAATTTTCTCGGGACACTGTTAGATCAGGGATATTAGTTTCAGAGGACGATTCCTCATCCTCAGTCCCCACTAACACAGTCAGAGGAAATTCACGTGTGACCCCATCATACACATCAACAGTTTTATTAATGACTGCTTTAGAGTCTAAGGCCGTGCCCCACAAGTCCCAAAACAACGGAAAGTCTCTTCCCACGATTATGGGGTACATTAGACCTTTGACAATTCCCACAGTATGGGATATGGTGGTCTGCTTCACAGATATGGTGACCTGGGCAACCGGATAGTCTTTAGTGTCCCCATGGATACACTGTACCCCCACCCGCTTCCCAGGAACAAGCACATGTGGGAGTGTGGCCCTTAGTAGGGTCACCAAACTCCCCGAGTCTAAAAGGCCAAACACTGCAACCCCATTTACCATTACCTGACAGAGCTGGGGACCCTCTTTGGGGTGAGGTACGGCACTATAGGCAGGACAGGTGAACCAAGAACCACGGCGGCCTACGTTGCAGTCCATAGGTTCTGAAGACAGAGGGCAGTGTGCTGCAATATGCCCCTGGCCATGACACCTCCAGCAAATTACGGGGCGAGGCTGCCTCCCTGGGACAGGTTGGGGATCTACCGTGTCTCGGATACGCCACTTCTTTGAGGGGTCTGGACCACTTCGGGAACGCATGGAAGATGACTTTCCCCCACCTTGTCTCTCATAGGACACTTCCACTGCCTGGTATCTTTCCACCAGGCTCACCAGGTCATCTGCACACTGGGGGTCTCCCTGGGCAAACCAACATTGTATGGTCCTTGGCAGAGTTTGGATGAACCGGTCCATGACAACTCTTTCCACCATCTGTGCTGGGGTGCAGGACTCTGGCTGTAGCCATTTTTGTACAAGATGAAACAAGTCAAACATTTGTGACCTGGGTGGCTTATCTTTATTATATGCCCAGTGTTGCACCCGTTGGGCTCGGACAGCCAGGTTCACACCCAGGCGGGCCAGGATCTCCGCTTTTAGTTTGCTGTAGTCTTTGGCCTCTGGTAGTGGTAAATCAAAATAGGCCTTCTGAGGCTCCCCGCTCAGGTAAGGCGCAAGGACCTCCGCCCATTGCTCTGGCGGTAATTTTTCCCTCTCTGCTACTCTTTCAAATATGGTCAAAAAGGCCTCAACATCGTCCTCCGGTGTCATCTTTTGTAGCGCCTCCCTGACCGATTTCCGGGTTCTGCCAATGTCCTCTTTCCCAGAAGGAGCTGCCTCCTCTTTCCTCTGGGATGTCCCGTTCAGTGCGGCAAGCTGACGGAGCAGGAGTTTATTGGTCTCCTGTTGGGCCTGCGTGGCCTCCATGTGGGCTTTCTCCTGCTCTGCCTGCGTGGCCTCCATGTGGGCTCTCTGCTGCTGGGCCTGCGTGGCCTCCATGTGGGCTCTCTGCTGCTGGGCCTGCGTGGCCTCCATGTGGGCTCTCTGCTGCTGGGCCTGCGTGGCCTCCATGTGGGCTCTCTGCTGCTGGGCCTGCGTGGCCTCCATGTGGGCTCTCTGCTGCTGGGCCTGCGTGGCCTCCATGTGGGCTCTCTGCTGCTGGGCCTGCGTGGCCTCCATGTGGGCTCTCTCCTGCTCTGCCTGCGTGGCCTCCATGTGGGCTCTCTCCTGCTCTGCCTGCGTGGCCTCCATGTGGGCTCTCTGCTGCTGGGCCTGCGTGGCCTCCATGTGGGCTCTCTCCTGCTCTGCCTGCGTGGCCTCCATGTGGGCTCTCTGCTGCTGGGCCTGCGTGGCCTCCATGTGGGCTCTCTGCTGCTGGGCCTGCGTGGCCTCCATGTGGGCTCTCTCCTGCTCTGCCTGCGTGGCCTCCATGTGGGCTCTCTCCTGCTCTGCCTGCGTGGCCTCCATGTGGGCTCTCTGCTGCTGGGCCTGCGTGGCCTCCATGTGGGCTCTCTGCTGCTGGGCCTGCGTGGCCTCCATGTGGGCTCTCTCCTGCTCTGCCTGCGTGGCCTCCATGTGGGCTCTCTCCTGCTCTGCCTGCGTGGCCTCCATGTGGGCTCTCTGCTGCTGCTGCTGCTGCTGATTAGCCTGCACCAACTGTTTTATCAGCTCCTCCATGCTGGGAGATCCTGATTGCACTCCTGCCACTGCTTTAACCCAGGACATGCAAAGTCTTTATAACCTCTCTGTGACTCTTCTGCCCGCATCCAAACACCACTTGTGGGGGGGTTAGCTCCGTCCCAGGTATCACATACACAGCAGAGTTAAAATCACTGGGTTTTATTTCACAAAGTCCAAGCAGTAACAAAATTGCTTTTCTTCAGCAGGTGCAAATAACATAAGGATAGCCTGGCTTCAGGCACAAAGGGTTAAATGAAAACAGGATTTCTCACCAGAACAGTCTTTTTAGGCTACAGCAGATTCTCCAGCTTCTCTGCCTGGAACCAACACAGCAGAAGCTCCCGACCAGCTCCAGCCTTGGAGTTACACACCACACACAGCTCACCTCATTTCCTGGCTGTTATAGGCCGGGGAAAACCCGGGATGGATACGTGGGAGCAGTCATCCCACCCAACTCTGAGACTGCTCCAGTAAAAGCCGGCCCGGAACAACTGCCTATGGTTACTGACCAATTCTATCCGGCCTACTCCACCGAGGCCTTGAACCACGGTGACACGTATCTGTCATCGACCACCATACCTTGTTCCTCGTCACACATATAATACACCCCAATAACCAGTTATATCATCACTATAGTAATGTCATATAATACACCCCAATAACCAGTTATATCATCACTATAGTAATGTCATATAATACACCCCAATAACCAGTTATATCATCACTATAGTAATATCATATAATACACCACAATAATAACCAGTTATATCATCACTATAGTAATATCATATAATACACCACAATAACCAGTTATATCATCACTATAGTAATATCATATAATACACCACAATAATAACCAGTTATATCATCACTATAGTAATATCATATAATACACCACAATAATAACCAGCTATATCATCACTATAGTAATATCATATAATACACCACAATAATAACCAGTTATATCATCACTATAGTAATATCATATAATACACCACAATAATAACCAGTTATATCATCACTATAGTAATATCATATAATACACCACAATAATAACCAGTTATATCATCACTATAGCAATATCATATAATACACCACAATAACCAGTTATATCATCACTATAGTAATATCATATAATACACCACAACAATAACCAGTTATATCATCACTATAGTAATATCATATAATACACCACAATAATAACTAACAATAACCAGTTATATCATCACTATAGTAATATCATATAAAACACCACAATAACCAGTTATATCATCACTATAGTAATATCATATAAAACACCACAATAACTAACAATAATCTATTATATCATCACTAACATAAAGTACGTGTCCCGAAAAAAACGAACAATCGTAGAATCAGTTGGATAAGTAAAAGCATCCCAGAGTTAGGACCACATATATAGACACGGATCAGATGTGCAAAGCGGGACTTGGTCCTCAAGGCCAAAGCTTGCCCAGTCCTGAAAGGGTTAACATGTCATACGGATAAACATTAGAGGCCTTATATGTGCACTGTGTATACGTCACTAGTGCGGCACACGATGGGAGCAGCCAGGAGAAGAGGAACGGGTCACAAGATCTACAGCTATGGAAAGTCCCAGGGGAGATGCCCGGCCGCTGCCAGGAAATGATGGCAGAAGAGTGAATTCCCAACCACAAAGAGAAAATGCAGATATGGGATCTTCTCACGGTCCATAGGACAAGGTCACAAAAGGTCGTAGCAGGTACCATGGTACAATACAGAAGAAACTATCAAATGCTTATGCTCCCCATGTCCCCTCCTCTCACAGACTGCTCCCCATGTCCCCTCCTCTCACAGACTGCTCCCCATGTCCCCTCCTCTCACAGACTGCTTCCCATGTCCCCTCCTCTCACAGACTCGTCCCCACATGACCAGCTCTGCATGCCCCCTCCCCTCACAGACAGCTCCCTACATGACCTGCTCCCCATGTCCCCTCTTCTCACAGGCAGCTTCCCACATGACTTTTTCCCCATGTCTCCTCCCCTCACAGACGGCTCCCCACATGACCTGCTCCACATGTCCCCTCCTCTTACAGACTGCTCCCTACATGATTTGTTCCCCATGTCCCTTCCCCTAACAGACTGCTCCCCACATGACCTGTTCCCCTTGTCCCCGCCTCTCACAGATGGCTCCCCACATGACTTGTTCTGCATGTCCCCTCATCTCACAGACTGCTCCCCACATGACCTGTTCCCCATGTCCCCCTCCTTTCACAGATGGCTCCCCAAATGACCTGCTCCACAAGTCCCTTTCTCTTACAGACTGCTCCCCACATGACTTGTTCCCCATGTCCCTTCCCCTAACAGACAGCTCCCCACATGACCTGTTCCCCTTGTCCCCGCCTCTCACAGATGGCTCCCCACATGACTTGTTCTGCATGTCCCCTCATCTCACAGACTGCTCCCCACATGACCTGTTCCCCATATCCCCCTCCTTTCACAGATGGCTCCCCAGATGACCTGCTCCACATGTCCCCTCCTCTTACAGACTGCTCCCCACATGACTTGTTCCCCATGTCCCTTCCCCTAACAGACAGCTCCCCACATGACCTGTTCCCCTTGTCCCCGCCTCTCACAGATGGCTCCCCACATGACTTGTTCTGCATGTCCCCTCATCTCACAAACTGCTCCCCACATGACCTGTTCCCCATGTCCCCCTCCTTTCACAGATGGCTCCCCAGATGACTTGCTCCCCATGTCTCCTCCTCTCACAAACTGCTCCTCACATGACCTGCTCCTCATGCTCCCTACCCTTACAGACTGCTAACCACATGACCTGCTCCCAATGTCCCCTGCTCTCACAAACTGCTTCCCACATGACCTGCTCTCCATGCTCCCTCCTCTCACAGAGTGCTCCCTACATGACCTGCTCCACATGTCCCCTCCTCTCACAGACAGCTCCCCACATCCCCTCTTCTCAGAGACTGCTCCCCACATGCTTGCTCCCCATGTCCCCTCCTCTCACAGACAGCTCCCCACACGACCTGCCCCCCATGTCCCTTCCCCTCACAGACTGCTCCCATGACCTGCTCCCCATGTCCCCTCCTCCCACAGACTGCTCCCCATGTCCCCTCCTCTCACAGACTGCTCCCCACATGACCTGCTCCCCATGTCCCCTCCCCTTACAGACGGCTCCCCACATGACCTGCTCCCCATGTCCCCTCCTCTCACCGACTGCTCCCCACATGACCTGCTCCCCATGTCCCCTCCTCTCACAGACAGCTCCCCACATCCCCTCTTCTCACAGAGTGCTCCCCACATGCTTGTTCCCCATGTCCCCTCCTCTCACAGACTGCTCCCCACATGACCTGCTCCCCATGTCCCCTCCCCTCCTCACAGACTGCTCCCATGACCTGCTCCCCATGTCCCCTCCTCTCACAGACTGCTCCCCACATGACTTGTTCACCCATGTCTCTCCTCCTAGAATGTTTCTCATGCCCCTTCTCCCATCTCCTTCGTGGAGTGCTATACCACATTCATTCTTTATCTCCCTTATCCCTCCTCACAGACTGATTGCTCGCCTCTCTCACACAGTCCCCATGCCTCTCTTCTTCCTTGAAGACTGCTCCTTATTCGCTTGTCTCTTTCTGACACAGTCTCCATGTAGTGTCCAAGCACAGGGTGCTACCTAATGCACAGACATGTGTAAAGTTTTTGCTCAGGTTTTTGCACAGTGGGAGGCATGGAAGTGTATTATTGAGTTTTCCCCACTGGTGTCACTGCTTATATTTTCTATGTATATTATGTATGTGAAGAGACAGCAGAAGGTTTAAAGGTTTAAGTATTTTATGTCACATGTTATGTATTGTCCATTCACAGGTGCCTTTTTCCTCCAGTCTCTGTCCTATCCTCTGTCTCCACTCTGCACACATAGCCCCACCAATCACAGGAAGGTTTAGTCAGACCCAGGTACTAAGGAGTAAGTTCTTGGTGGCAGGAAGTTAGTTAGTTATTAGTAGTCAGTGTGTGAGGAGGCAGCAAGAAACTAGTCTCTGCCAAAGTTAAGCTAGGGCCTGGCTTAGGCAAGGTCCCCTGTCAGGGACGCAATCAACCGATTTCTTTTCTGAAAGTAACAGTATGCAGTGCTAGAACTCTACAGGAGGAGAGCAGCTACAGAGGGATGACCATATCCACGCCAGGAACCTCTCAAGACAGGGCAGGGCAGATACCTAAGAGTTACAGGTACTGACCCCTGTGGAACAAAGCTACCACAGAAAGGTTTGCGTATTCCACTGCGCAATGTCAAACAAGCGGGGCTTAGCCCAGATAACTTGGCATGGTGCTTGTGCTACCCACCTAGGACGGGTAACCCAGAATTAGCAGGCAGAAGACGGTCAGACAGAAGTCTATACGTAAGATTGCCCATGCCCCCTTTTCTTACAGACTGCTCCTCGGGGCCCTCTTCTCCCTCACCATATGGATCACACGGCCCCATCTGTTTCTCACACCACTTCTCTTGCCATCCTCCTCTGTACAGCCAGGCCAGGGATGGGAACCTCTTCCCTTTTAAGAAACTTCTGTAAACCTTATTCAATGGCACAAACCCGAATATGTTTTCCCAAGATACTTGTGGTGAGAAATACACAGACCTCCGGCTCTTCTCCAGGAATAGCTGCTGGAACGGCTAAACTCCTGATGAAGTTATGTCGCCATAACGGAACGCGGGGGGTATAGGTGTTAGTGTACCAGGGTGGACTTGCTATTAGTACTTATGGTGTACAGTATTGAGCACTCTGCACTTTTCCTTAGGGTACAAACACACTTGCCGTATCCGCTGCAAATCCCGTCCCTGTGTACTCAATGGCAGACAAACATTGAGCAGGGATGTACAGTTTGTCCGCAGCCCGCCCCGTTAACCCCCCGGCCGCCAGAGACTATACGTCACCTGATCCCGGCTCCGGCTTCCTCCAGGGCTCCCGACGTCTTCACGGCTCGCTTAGCCAATCAGTGCGCTGCGGCGGGGCAGCGCACTGATTGGCCGAGCGGGACGTGCTGGGAATCAGCGAAGCAAGCCGGAGTCGGGATCAGGTGATGTATAGTCTCCGGCAGCCAGGGGGTTAACAGGGCGGGCTGCGGACAAATACATCCCTGCTGCGTGTTTGTCTGCCATTGAGTACACAGGGACGGGATCCGCAGCGGATACGGCAAGTGTGTTTGTACCCTTATACATTTTATTGATGGGAAATATTTCTTGTTATAATGTTTGTTACATATATAATTCTTTTTTTTTTTCTGTATATTCTTATTCTAGCAAGATCCTTTGTGATAAATTGATCTCTACCTGGTATAACAATTGATGCTCAAAGTACAACAATGGTAGAACGTTTGTAGTTATGAGAGAACAATGGTAGAACGTTTGTAGTTATGAGAGAACAATGTGCACATACACGGAACAATAGTAGAACGTTTGTAGTTATGAGAGAACAATGGTAGAACGTTTGTAGTCATGAGAGAACAATAATAGAACGTTTGTAGTTATTAGAGAACAATGGTAGAACGTTTGTAGTTATTAGAGAACAATGGTAGAACGTTTGTAGTTATTAGAGAACAATGGTAGAACGTTTGTAGTTATTAGAGAACAATGGTAGAACGTTTGTAGTTATTAGAGAACAATGGTAGAACGTTTTAGTTATTAGAGTACAATGGTAGAACGTTTGTAGTTATTAGAGAACAATGTGCACATACACGGAACAATAGTAGAACGTTTTTCACATGATAATCTTTCCGTGTAAAAGAGCCCTCAGTTTCTTCTATGCTAAACCCTCTTATAACCCCCAGGACCCTGGTCATGTGACTGAGTCACTGAGGATCATCACATATTGCTGCAACGTCCCTGCAACGTCCCTGCAAAACAAGTTGCAAATCTCCTGCAAACCCATCAAAGGCAGAAGGGTACAGCGTGCCCCATCATACCCCGAGGGGAAAAAGTGCCAGGCCGGGGCTATACTCTTCCTGAGTATAAAAGATATGGAGTGACTGATACGGGGTATACAGCAGATTAATAAAGCAATAAAGTAGTAACTACAGCGTGCAAGTAGACAATGCGGCTTTGGATAGATATACTGTATACAGCTGACACTGACAGCAGCCAGGTGGAGGGCAGGGAGGTTCTATACATATATATGACTGGAATAAGTATATACACTGCAGAAAGAGCCAGAGCCTCTCCCCTCCATGTCATCACATGGGACAGCTGGGTACTTTCCAATGACTGTAATGCTCCATGCTGCCATTTCCATCAGTGCACAAAGCAGTAAGAAGTATTTCACATGAAGGTCATGGAGGCCGGGCGGTATAATAAAGTATATGGCGGCATCTTTTGGAAGGGATGAACATAGAAGAGCCGCTGCTTCAGGTTTTACTGAAAATCACCTTTAACTTGCATCTTCCCTCCTCTTCTATGTGGGTTTTTTCCTGACTGTACTATATAGAGGTGGATTTATGTTGTTAATGAGCGCCCTCTAGTGTCCATTTTTGGTAGTGCACACCCATAGCTTAATATATTCATGTCCTAGGATGCATCTTCAGAGAATCTGTACTTCTGTATGTTTATATACAGTTAAAGGCTAGGTTCACACTACGTAAGCTTCCGGCCGTAGCGCGTTCCGTGAATATGCGGCCAGAAACTTACGTAGTTAGCGTACAATGCAAAGTATACGATCCCGGCTGCACAGTTCACACTTCGTACGAACTTACGCCCGGATCGTATACGGCGCCGTAAGAAATGAAGCAGAGCACCGTTTCCGGCCGGAAGGCTGTAACCTACGCCCGTAGCGTAACACGCGGATCCGTACGTAGTGGTGATTTCTTCATTTTTCCATTCTTCTATGCCGATTCAAAAGGTTCTGTGGGGTGTCCAGGGCTAGGCGAAGATTTCCAAGTAAAAGACCGCTGTCAGATCGCTTCGTAGGGCGCTCGGGAAGCGTAAGTAGACTACAGGCGTATGTTCGCAATGCGTACGCATCCGGCCGCATATCGAATATTCGCACGCACATGTATGGCGCCGTAAGAAATGCGTACGGATTCGTACGCAGTGTGAACATAGCCAAAAGGGGTACTACAGCCAAAAAAAAAAAGTCTTTCAAATCAACTGGTGTCAGAAAGTTATATTGATTGGTAAATTACTGCTATTAGAAATCCTATATCCTACCCCAATTTCTCTACCTAATACAATATTAAAATACATATTCCTGAATTTTTCTTTTGCTCAGTGTGCCAAGAATTCGCTAAGTTCCTTTGGCCGGGCAAAAAAACGCGCATCTCATATGCACAATTATCACTTCAGAAATCCCAAGGAGGATTTGCCCCCCTCTCCCCCCCTCCCCGACCTCAAAGCTTATTATGAAGCGTCACACGATGGCTTGCCCTGACCAGGAACTTACCTGAATCCTTTCCACCCCACATTGACCTTGAACTCTCTCTACTAAGCCATATTAGGGAATTTCAGTTGTGGCCCCTGATCCTAACCCCAAAACGCGAGAGGTACTACCACCCACATTACCAGCCACCCTCCTTGTCCCCCCCGTTGTGGCTACGCCTTCGGAAAAAGCAATTCAAAGATTTGCTCAAACAACAATCCTCACCCAATCTTGTTTCCTTATCGCCTCCCAATGATTCCCAGGCCCAACAAATAACTAATATCTGTAACACATACAGCAAATCAATATCACCCCTTAGGCCAAACAACTGGTTAGAAACACTAGCACTTTATCCAGCCCCCCCCCCTAAAAGGGCCGTCTCCAAGCTATATCACCACCTTACGTCCACAAAAAATGAAAGTAAACCGCACAGTATTTTAGCCGGGGAGAAGGAGCTCCAGATAGTCTTCTCAGAGGAACCGGTGAAGTTTATGGCAACTCCCTCTCATGGCTTCTCCACATGTGTCCGAGTACAAGAGGCCTCCTACAAGCTGTTTGCTGGTTGGTCTAGAACCCCGGCCTTCTTGTTTCATCATGGACTCACCCCCAATGTGTTTGCTAGGTGGTCTAGAACCCCGGCCTTCTTGTTTCATCATGGACTCACCCCCAATGTGTTTGCTAGGTGGTCTAGAACCCCGGTCTTCTTGTTTCATCATGGACTCACCCCCAATGTGTTTGCTAGGTGGTCTAGAACCCCGGCCTTCTTGTTTCATCATGGACTCACCCCCAATGTGTTTGCTAGGTGGTCTAGAACCCGGCCTTCTTGTTTCATTATGGACTCACCCCAATGACACATGTTGGAGATGCGGTAGAGAAAGAGGTTCACTGTCCCATATCTGGTGGTTCTGTGGCGCCATTCGCCCTTTCTGGGAACAAGTGTCCTTCTGGATCTCCAAACTACCCAATTCTAATTCCCCACTTTCCCCGGAATATGTTCTCCTATGGGCACCAACCCCCCCTCTCTGTCCGAATAAACGTTCTCTTATACCCACTCGGTGGCTGAAGCCAAAATGCTTCTCCCACTCCATTGGAGGTCTATTGACCCCCCCCCCCCCCCCCATCAATATCTCATTGGATAGAAAGGGTGGAGGGAGGCTGGAGGAAATCATTAGTTGGCAGGACTTCTCCCATGATGAATACGTATAGGTGTGGAATCCTTGGATAGCCCTATGGAAATGTAACCAACCCTAAGTAGTATGTTTTATAATATACAATACATATCTGTATATGGAGATTTTACTTTTACATTTAAATTTTTGTTCTTGACTCTTTGATATGGTGGGACGCAGGACTCCCCTCCCCCCCTTCTCCTCTGTTTCCTATGCAACCTCCCCCACCCCCCTCCCATGGCTCTATTGGTTCTTCCCCCTCCCATGGTTCTATTGGTTCTTCCCCCTCCAATGGTTCTATTGGTTCTTCCCCCTCCCCCCTCCCATGGTTCTATTGGTTCTTCCCCCTCCCCCCTCCCATGGTTCTATTGGTTCTTCCCCCTCCCCCCTCCCATGGTTCTATTGGTTCTTCCCCCTCCCATGGTTCTATAGGTTCTACCTTTTCCCCTCCCATGGTTCTATTGGTTCTTCCCCCTCCCATGGTTCTTTTGGTTCTTCCCCTTCCCATGGTTCTTTTGGTTCTTCCCCTTCCCATGGTTCTTTTGGTTCTTCCCCTTCCCATGGTTCTATTGGTTCTTCCCCCTCCCATGGTTCTTTTGGATCTTCCCCTTCCCCCTCCCATGGTTCTATTGGTTCTTCCCCCTTCCCCCTCCCATGGTTCTGTTGGTTCCTTCCCCCTCCCATGGTTCTATTGGTTCTTCTCCCTTCCCCTCCCATGGTTCTATTGGTTCTTCCCCCTCCCATGGTTCTATTGGTTCTTCCCCCTCCCATGGTTCTATTGGTTCTTCCCCCTCCCATGGTTCTATTGGTTCTTCCCCCTCCCATGGTTCTATTGGTTCTTCCACCTCTGCTCCTCCCATGGTTCCGTTGGTCCCCCCTCACCTCGGACCCTCTCTATATTTTATATCTAGAACAGACTGTTATGACTCTGTAACTTATATCTACATTATGTATTATAGTATGTACAGTTTTGAACTGAATCTATAATGGGGTCCTGACCCCCCCCCCCCCCCCCTCTTTTCTTTTTGTATTCCCTAAAGTATTGTTGTAAAAACTAAAAAAACTTCCATAAATAAAGATTGAAAAGAAAACCTCTCCTGCTCTGGACAGTTCCTGACATGGACATAGGGGGCAGCAGAGAGCGCTGTGTCAGATTGGAGAGAATACACCACTTCCTGCAGGACATACAGCAGCTGATAAGTACTGGAAGATTTTTTTTAAGTATATTACAAATCTGTATAACTTTCTCACACCAGTTGATTTGAAAGACAAAGATTTTAGTTAGAGTAGCCCTTTAAGTGAGTTACATTTTCAGTCACACACTGGAATCTTTACACTCTAACCATTTGTTACAGATTTGTCTTTTCGGTAAATTTTATGTACTAATCATTAGTTGTAGAACCTTTATTCCTGATCTGTGCGGCCCGGGGTCACCTGACATCTGATCTTACAGACCTGACTACGTCCAACAGATCTTCCAGCATTCTTTTATCTGGGGTTATTGAGGTCTGGGGGTTGGGCAGCTTCTTCATAACATCAGTCTTGTTGGTCTAGGACTGGGATGTTGTCCGCTTGCCAATGTGTTTGGCGCCATTGTCCATTTCAAGGGCATTTGTTCTTCAGCATAAGCCGTGACTTTGTGGTGTCCCACCACTTGTTTTGTCTATGCACACCAGTAATTTTTATTATAGTATTGTATTGCCCCCCAAAAGTTATACAAATCACCAATATACACTTATTACGGGAAATGCTTATAAAGTGCTTTTTTCCCTGCACTTACTACTGCTTCACTTCCTGGATAACATGGTGATGTCACTTCCTGGATAAAATGGTGATGTCACTTCCTGGATAACATGGTGATGTCACGACCCGACTCCCAGAGCTGTGCGGGCTGTGGCTGCTGGAGATGATGATGGCAGAGGGATGCTCAGTGTCCCTCCAGTGCCCTGTGTCCCTCAGTGTCCCTCTGCCATCATCCTCTTCAGCAGCCACAGCCCGCACAGCTCTGGGAGTCGGGTCGTGACATCACCATGTTACCCAGGAAGTGACATCACCATGTTACCCAGGAAGTGAAGCCTTGAAGCAGTAGTAAGTTCAGGGAAAAAAAACACTTTATAAGCATTTCCCATAATAAGTGTATATTGCTGATTTGTATAAATTTTGGGGGGCAATACAATACTTTAATAAAAATTTTCACCAGATGTCTCCTTTAACAATTGGGAGATGAAGTACCTTAGTTTCCCCACTAGATGTCTCCTATGCAGAGCTGAAGCAATGTGTTAACTGTTTAGTGTCATGCTGACCGGTCACAGGTGTTTTCTCCGTCCTATCCTGTCTGTTCTCTCTTACACACACAGCCCAGTAGGAGTAAACTCTGTGTGGGAGGAAGTACAGGGAGTTAGTTGTTGGAGGTCCAGGGGGACAGATGTGGGAAAGACTAGCTCTGACAGAGACTTTCTGTAAGCAACTACCACAGTTATGCAGTGCTAAGCTACCTTAGGGGAGAAGTTACCTAAGATAACCCTACCCCACGCCAGGAACGTGTCTAAAAAGTGCAGAGCGATTTCCTGAAACAAATGGAATTGACCCCAGTAGGACAAAGCTACCAGAATAGGTCTACATATCCTACTGCGCAGCGCAAGACCACTGGGTAACCTTGGAAGCCTGCTACACCCAGATAACCAACAACTGGGGCTTGTGCTACCCACCTAGGACCCACCACTTCCTATAACCCCTCCTGGTGATAGAGTGTTCCTACAGTGGTGTAGAAAACATGACATCTCGTCTACCTCGCCTTCCGTACAGGACATCTTACCGTTTTTGCTGGTAATTTGTGACAAAAAGCTCTAAACAGGTAATCCAACGGTATCAAGACTGTCAGCAGCGCTAGGAATAAGATGGTGGCAGGAACCTCCTACCCAGAGATTTATCAAGGTGGTTTAGGTGAATTTATTGAACAACCTTTATTCCAAATGCAGGAAAGTAAACAACATAAATGACAAGTAAACTTATAAAAGACAACAGGCAAAAAATACCCCTCTTTCTTCCAGAGGGCAGATGTGCAAGGACTTGTACCTCAATATAAACCCTAGGCAGCACCTCCACCAGGGAGGGGGGCGCAGTGTACACAGCTGACCCCACAGTCACATTACAGAACTGACATACAACATGGTACAGAAGTAACTCACAAACTCAGAGAAAAAAGTGCAAAAAGTTTAACCGTAACAAAAATACTCTCACCAGTGTTAATACTTTCTTTGTTGTGTGAAATCCGAGCTCTGCTTTAACTCAAGCGGTGACAACATTACCGCCACATTGTAACAAGACATACAGAACACTAATATGGTGCCCAGATTTCAGGCAGGTCAGGGTTAGTACAATTTTCAATAGGAAAAAGTGCAAAAACAAAATACAAAAACGACAACATAGTGCAAGTAACTGAGGCCTGAAACGCATCGTGTGGCAGGAGGTAGATCTGTTTGTGGTCAGTAGATCCCAGGCACATACATGGGCCGGTTGTACGGGTGGATCCGGCCTCCTCTCTGCGGCAGAGCCCTCCTCGAGGTGATCTTCGTATTCCAGGCATCTTGTTGGTACGGGACATGGTTGGAGAAAGAAGTGAAGTTCAAGGCCTGCGGCAAGCTGGGGAAGACGACACTCCTTCCTGTAAACGCATGGCTGGAGAGTGCGGGACCTGGAAGAACAAAGAATATCGAGAAGATCAGGTCATGAGGATGGACGGACAACTACAGCCAACAGCACCGGAGCCAAGATCCCGACAGAGGCAGAAACCACCACCGCTTTACATCACCCCCAGTGACATGGAGTGCGCGGGCATTACCTGGAGGAGGAGGGAAGTAGCCGGGGGGTATGGTGGCAGTCAGTAGCGGACTATCATTCACAAAGGGGGAAGCGGCTAAAATACAGAACACACCATCAGTCCTTTAGAGATGCACAATGCATCGATGCCAAGTGCTCCAAAAAGTGCGGTACCAGGACTCTCTGGTCTCCGATTATGCATGTAAAAATGTGCAATAGGGCAGTGTAACACACAGCACTCACCTCAGAAAAAATGGCGGCCGCCTAGCCGAGCACCTGCCATGTTGTTTATTGCGTGTCTGCCCACCTGCCCCGTTAACGTCAACCGCTAGGCCCGCTGCTCACAATACTGCTCACCTCTAATAGCCAGCACGGAGTGATTTTCCATGCTGGTTATTTAAGAGGATAATCTGTCCAGTAGTGATCTTTAAATAAGTTATTGCCCCTCAAAAGTTATATAAACAGTCGATATACAATAATTACGGCTTCTGTGCCAGTTATATAGTTATTATAGCCTTAGTCGAGAAGGCGCGGGGGAAGGGGATCATCAAGGGGGAGGGGACCCTGCTCACTGCCCCTCAAGGGCCTAAAATATACGCGAGTTCAGGAAGGGGAAAGAAAAAAAATTTCAGTAAAACTCTAAACCTGCTATTGTCTCCTCTATCTACTGGTGTCACATGACGCTGCAATGCTGTACAGATCACTTTACAGCAGCCTCCTTTTATCACCACAGGCACAACAGGAAGTCTCACCTTAGTTTTAGCCCTAGTGGTGAGAATGAAAACTGCAGGATATCAGGATTATTTTATAATATAGATAAAAAGATGGAAAGTTAGAAAGAAGTTGCCAAAAATTCTTTAAACAAAAAGTTTAACACAAAAACATTATTTATACAAGAAGTCATTTTCTGATGACACTGTCCCTTTAAAAGGAGAAGTTCAGTTACGGGGAAAAAAATATAAATTACTAACCGGTAATTGCTTTTCTTTGAGCCCATGACGGCACCCCTGGATAGGACCACCTCCTACTCCTATTGGACAGGAAACAGGACCACTGGACCATAAAAGAAGCAAAACGCCCCACCAGCACCAGTTCTCAGCAAGGTACCTAGGAGCAAAGTTTATGAAGACAACAAACAGCAAAATATACATATCTGTATTTGTCCTCTAGTATATTCTCTCCATATACTATAAATTATCTATTTCATAATGTGTATATACATATATACATCTATACATTATTATTTTTTTTTTTTTTTTTTTTTTTTCGGGTGGGTATTAGGCGGGGTGCCGTCATGGGCTCAAAGAAAAGCAATTACCGGTTAGTAATTTATATTTTCTCTCATCGCCCTATGACGGCACCCCTGGAGATTGGACTAGGAATAACCCGCCTAGGGAGGGACTACTGCCTGCAAAACTCTACGGCCGAAGGTTAAATCCTCTGTAGAAGATAACTGCAATCTGTAGTGCTTAAAGAAAGTATGGGGAGTACTCCATGTGGCAGTCCTGCAAATCTGGTCTATAGGGACAGAAGCTCTCTCGGCCCAAGAAGTAGCTACGGCCCTGGAGGAGTGAGCCCCAAACCCCGTTGGAATATCCCTCCCACTGATCTTGTAGCATTCACCTATAGTAAGCTTTACCCATCTGGCGATAGTCTGGGAAGTGGCAGCCTTCCCTCTATTCTTCCCCTGAAAGGAAATAAGAAGATTGTCACTACGTCTCCACTCCCTTGTGGTTTCTAGATAGTAAAGGAGGATGCGTCTAACATCTAGTGTATGAAAAGAAGCCTCTCTGTCATTGGAAGGATTATCACAGAAAGAGGGAAGAATCACTTCTTGTGATCTATGAAAGTCGGACACTACTTTTGGTAGAAATGCAGGGTCAGGAGAGAGGATGACTCTATCGTCCCTAACCGACAGATAGGGTGAGTTGATAGAGAAGGCCCGAATTTCGCTTACTCTCCTGGCAGATGTTATGGCTAATAGAAATGCTAATTTTAAGGAAAGAAACTTTATGCTACAACTATCCATAGGTTCAAATGGAGACATGGTGAGGCCAGAGAGTACTATGTTGAGATCCCAAGGGGGAAGTCTAGATTTGATGGTTGGACATAGTCTACTTGCAGCCCTGGTAAACCTACTGATCCAGGGGTGGTCTGCCAGCTTAAAATCAAACAAGGCACTAAGAGCAGATATCTGGACTTTAATTGTGCTGGGTCTGAGTCCCTTCTTGAGGCCCTCCTGTAGGAAGTCTAACACTAATGGAATATTAGGAGGGCTAAGCACATTAATGGGCTGGTTAACAAATCTAACGAAGGCTTTCCATGTTCTGAGATATATGGCCGAAGTAACTCTCTTTCGGCTTGCCAGGAGGGTAGAAATAACACTTGTGGAAATGCCCCTATCTATTAGCAGCTGCCTTTCACATGCCAGGCTGTCAGATGGAGTCTCCCGACTGTAGGATGGGAGACTGGTCCCTGGCTGAGAAGATCCCCCCTCTCTGGAAGTATCCATGGTTCTGAGATTGACATCCTTCTCAACCAGGAAAACCACACCCTCCTTGGCCAGAAGGGTGCAATCAGAATAAGATGAGCTCTGTCTTCCCTGATCTTCTGGATGACTCGAGGTAACATTCTGATGGGGGGAAAGGCATAAAGGAGACCCCCTTCCCATTTCTGGGCTAGGGCATCCAAGGCTGTAGGTTTGTCCTCTGGGCATAGTGAAAAGAACTCCCGAACCTTCCTGTTGGCCCGGGTTGCAAAAAGGTCTGTCTTGGGGTAACCCCAAAGTCTGCAAATCTGAAGGAAAACTTCTTGTGACAGTTCCCATTCTCCCTGGTGAAGTTGATTGCGGCTCAGGTAGTCTGCTTTGTAATTGTCTATCCCTTTTAGATGGAGTGCTGTGAGGGACAAGAAATGAGGTTCTGCCAGTCGGAATATGTGGTGAGATATCCTCATCAGTTCTGGGGATCTTGAGCCTCCTTGATGGTTGATATAGGCAACTGCTGAGGCATTGTCTGTCATTACCCTTACATTTCTGCCTTGTAGCTGGGGAAGGGCCTGAGCTAAAGATAGAAAAATGGCTCTTAATTCTCGTATATTCTGAGAGTCCTTTGCCTCTTCTGGAGTCCATAGTCCTTGTAGCAAGAGGGAGTCTAGGTGAGCTCCCCATCCCTGAGGACTGGCATCTGTTGTGACTGTAATTACGTCGTGTAGTTTCCATGGGAGACCCTTGTTGAGGTGTTCCTCCACCGTCCACCATAAAAGGGATCTCAGACTCTGTGGAGAAAGAAAAAAGGGGGAGTCTAGGGAATCCATAAGTCCATCCCATTCGGATAATATCTGGGCCTGAAAACGTCTAGAATGGTATTGAGCCCAAGGTACAGCTTGGATAGACGAGGTGAATAACCCTAAAAGGGACATAGCTGATCTGAAGGTAGTGAGAGGTTGGGAAATCAGATCCCTAGTTCTGGCCATAATCTGGGAGATCTTATTGTCTGGAAGAAAGGATCGTTGGGAGATAGAGTCCAGGTAGATGCCTAGGAATTTACATTTCTGCGATGGTATTTTATTGGACTTTTCATCATTTACTTCCCACCCCAAAGATGTGAAGATAGATTCTACACAGCGGATGTTATCTTCTAGAATGGTTGGAGAATTATTCACTAGGAGAAAATCATCCAAGTAGGGGATGATAATAATATCTTTCTCTCTGACATGGGCCATGACTTCCGCCATAATCTTAGTAAATACCCTAGGGGCCTGAGATATGCCAAAGGGCATGGCAGAATATTGAAAATGCTGAATATCCTTATCCATCTTAACAGCCACTCTTAGGAATCGCTGGTGATCTGGATGTATTGGGACATGGTAGTAAGCATCCCTAAGATCCAGTGTGGCCATGTAACAGTTCTCCGAGAGGTTCAGAATAGTAGAGGGTATTGATTCCATTCTGAACCTCTCGTAAGTAAGAACTCTATTAAGGGGTTTTAGGTTGATTATAGTTCTGAAAGAGCCATTTGGTTTCCTCACCAAAAATAAGGTAGAATAGAATCCTGCTGCTATCTGGTCTGAAGGGACCGGAACCAAAACTCTTTTACTTATTAATGAGTGGACTTCTGAGACTAAGGCAACTTGTTTCTCAGGATCAGAGGATAAGTCAGTACACACAAATCTATTCCCTGGGGAGGACGAAAAAGAGATCTTTAAACCAGATTTTATTGTCTCCAAAACAAAGGTGCTACCAGAAATGTTACACCAACTAGAGAAGTGAAAAGACAATCGCCCCCCCACAGGGACCTCGCGTCATTGTGAGGGTTTCTTGGTCTCGGTACTAGGAAAGAGGAACCCCTTCCCCTTCTTCGTAGGCCTCCAATCCCTTCTAGAAGTAGAGGATCCCCCTCTGGGCTTCCTACCTCGGCCCCTGAAAGATCTATTCTGCTGTTGCTGTTGAATGAGGGGAAATCCTTTCTTTCGGTCCGATGCTTTTTCCAAGACCACGTCTAGAGCGGAGCCGAAGAGGAATTTTCCTTCGCAAGGTACTCCACATAGTCTTGTCTTAGATGTTGTGTCTCCTTTCCATTCTTTGAGCCATAAAGTTCTTCGGGCAGAGTTGGACAATGCTGCAGAACGGGCTGAAAGCTTTAAAGCATCTGCTGAGGCTTCCGAACTGAAAGACACTGCATTTTCAATGGTACTAAAAGCAGTAGCAAAGTCTTGTTCAGGGTTACCCTCATAGACTTTGTCCTTCAGTTCAGACATCCAGATCTGTAGAGATCTGGCCACCGAGGTAGTGGCTATGAGAGGTTTAAAGGTCGCGGTGGAAGCTTCCCAATTTTTTCTAAGGTAAACCTCAGCCCTCTTGTCCATCGGGTCCTTCATAGTAGCCGAGTCCTCGAATGGAAGGGCATTTTTCTTAGAGATCTTAGCCACTGGAGGATCGATCATAGGGGCATTCTCCCAGTATTCTGCGTCTTCATGACTGAAAGGGTACTTTCTTTTATACTGTAGTGAAAAGAATATGAACATATATGTGTATAGTCAATCAATTTCTAAGTAAGAAAAAAACACCAGGAGTGAAGAAAACAACCCCCACTTACGGCTTGAGGTATGAAAAATTTTCGATCTGGTTTGGACCACTCATTTGATATGAGATGTTTAATGCTCTGGTGCACTGGAAACACGGGTCGTTTCTTAGGAGCTAGGCCTTCAAACATCCGGTCCTGCACCGATTTGAGTTGAGGGGTCTCTTCTATCTCCATTGTGCAGCGTACAGCTTTAACCAAGGAGTCTATGTATTCGACAGTCAGAAGAGGGGATGATGACTCCTCTCCTTCCTTCTCACCCTCAGAGGCTATCTCTCCAGGCTCATCAAGCACCGAACTCTGCTCCTGATCCTCCTCAATAGATGGAGGGAGGGGAGCTGGTCTACCAGGACCAGGTAATTCAACCAGCGAGGACTCAGTAGGAGCTGTTGAAGGTATAGCTATCGGAGCTGGAGGAGCCACAGTCTCAGAGGTTGTAGGGTTAGAGGGTAATGAGGCCTGAAAACAAGGTATATATAAAAAAATATTTTATGAAACAAAGGAAAATAATTCTTGGTAGGAACGAGAACAACATCCAAAGCACATACCCTAATCTCATGTCTGATCATGTCCCTTATGTTTCTCATGAAAGAAGGACCCTGATCTTCAAGAACACGGTTCATACATCCACCACATAACGCTTTATTATATGATGAGCTTAGGTGTTTTTTACAGATAGGGCAATCTCTACTCCTCTGTTTCTCCTTTTCCTTTCTAGCACTTTCTTCCTGCTGACATTTAAGGAATATATAACACACTTTAGCAAAGAGATATACACAAAAAACATCTCCAGGGGAAACCCCTCTTACCCCACATACCGAAGTGGATTCTGTCTGAGTGGTTCCCTTAGGATCAGCGCCCTGAGCTTCCATCTTTCCACAATTGGAAGTTCAGAAGTGTAGCAGCCAGTAGCGGCAGCAACCGAAGCAGAAGGGATATCAGCTGCTTAGTGCAGAGCACACTTCCTGGTGCTCTGCAGCTCTTTTAAATTTGGCGCCCAAAAACGCCGGAGACTGGCTGGCTCCGCCCCCCCGCCGCGGCGCTGATGCGGCACACCCTCCCACTGCTGGACGTAATCCCCCCTTGACAGGCCGCAGCCCGGACGCTGCCGAACACGGCCTGCAGATAGTCCCGCCTCCGGACTTCCCCCGGCCGCGGCATCAGTCCGCGCCCCTCCCCCGCCAGCGCGCACGCTACGGCCGGGAGGAGCAAGCAGACATAGCAGCAGCCGGCGTCCAGAGGGGCCAAGGGAGCAGCGGGGATCCTCTTCAGGAGGTGTCGGGGCGACCACCAGACTGGACTGCAGCTCAAGATGCCTTACGCAGCCCGGGAAGCCGGTGAGTGGGAATCTACACCAGGGATCCCCAGTCTCGTCTTCTTAGGTCCAGGAGTGAATCCTGAGTAATCCTGCCCTATGGGACAGGAAACAGTAACTGGTGCTGGTGGGGCGTTTTGCTTCTTTTATGGTCCAGTGGTCCTGTTTCCTGTCCAATAGGAGTAGGAGGTGGTCCTATCCAGGGGTGCCGTCATAGGGCGATGAGAGAAAAAATGTTATAACATCAGGGGTGGGGTACATAAATCGCTGCACCCACTCCCCTCTCCCAGTGCCTACCACCAGCTGGGAGAACCACACAGGTTCCAGGGGAGCTTCCCCCATCCCAAGTGCAACCGCCTCATTATTATACTAGCCAAAGAGCAGGAGGAGAGGAAGGAGAGGAGGAGAAGGGAGCAGAGAAAGAAGACGACGACTAAGGAAGAGGATGAAAAGAAGGAGACAGAAGCAGAGAAAGAAGAATACTGAGAGGGGAGGAGATAAGGAAAGAAGAAGGAAGAGGAGAAAGACTACTAAGAGGAGAAGAGGAAAGAAAAGAAGTAGATTGAGGCAGAGAAAGAAGAGGAGTACTAAGAGGAGGAGGGAAGGGGAGGGGGAAGAATAGAAAAAAAAAAAAAGACAGAAAGAGCAAGAAAAAAGTAGAAATATGACACAAGAAAAAAAAAAGATGAAGATCATGAGGAAACAGAAAAGAATGTGTTAAAGAGAGAGAGGGAAATGAAGAAAAAGAGAAGGAAGAAGAACAAAGCAAAGGGGAATACACAAGTAAGAGGAGGAGGGAAGATGAGAAAGGGGAAGATAAAAACAAACAGAACAGCAAGTAGGCAGTAAAGAAAGGGAAGAAGAGGAGGAAAGAAAAGAAACAAACATAAGTAAGAATGGGGAATCAGAATATGGGAAAAGAGGAAACAATATGGCGTGTGAAGAGAAGGAGGGCTGGCACATGACTTGGTCCTCACCATCTGAGTGGATAAACTTCTCTCCGCGGCACAGGACACCTGGCAGGCAGAGGGCACAGGTTACACATAACTGGGCAGAACATCCACAGAGACGTAGGAGGCAGAGATACTCACCGTGTATAGCATCAATGCTGGATCCATCAAAGGAAGTGTAACCGGGTATATACACAACCCCTGTGGAGACACATGAGGGGACTATGAGCCGCTGCCCCCATACTGTGCTCCCTGCACACATCATCCTCTGCCCCGTATACGCCGATCCCATAACCACCGCCCCAGGCGCAAGCAGCGCTGGAGTCTTACCCTGGTGGCAGCGCTCTCGCTCTTGGATTTTGGGGTGTAGCTTAGGATAGGGATCTTTTCTTAATGTAACCGAGTGAGAAGGAGCGGCGTGCACAGCAGGACCTGAAACACCAGAGAAAGAGCAGGTTATACAAGACTGGTAGATGTAGCGGAGGACTATGGCACGTACCACAGCCCAGAGCATTGTCTTCACTGACACACTGTAACAACACGCATAAACAGTACAAGGGAGAGAACGTTCTCCAGAGATCCGGAACCCCACAGACCCTAGTGCTGCCCCCTCCAGTAAGGCTGGAGATCTTATACAGGTCACCAGGATTGGAGATAAGCAGCGTTACACACCTTCCGGCATCTCACCCTTGGGCACCTCCACCCCCCAGGCCTCCGCGATGTGGGTCAGCAGGATCTGGGTGTACTTCCGATGTGCCAGCTGGTTCCAGTGGACGGCGTCGCGGCATCTGAAGCGCAGGTTGCCCCGGAAGTGATAGTGCATGTCCAGCACGTCCAGCTTGTGGACATTGGCCAAAGTGGTGCTGAAGAAGTTCCCCTCCACAACGTCCCACCGCAGGTTGTGTGCCATGTACTGAAACACAAGGGGATAAAACCAAACTGTCACCAACCCAATGGACATTCGTCCAATCCCTACGGTTTCTTCAACTTCAACAAATTTTATTCATCTGATCCTGTACAAACAATGCAACGTTTCAACCTTTAAGCAGGTCTAGAAGGTCAAGCACAACTTATAAAGACCTGCATGAGGGTCGAAACGTTGCATTGTAGTGTTTCATTGTGCATGTACAGTGCCTACACCTGGGCTTGCAGTGTGCATCCATCTTCTACAATTGGCCTCTTTGGTGCTATTGGACTGTTTGGTCTGAACACAGGGACTGAATGGGTCAAGCACAAACATGGTCTCTCCTACATCCACACGGACTTTCTTCCATGACACATAGACATTGACGTGGTTACCTCTGGGATTTCATTATCCCTATATCCGACCGGCATGGTCATGCTCCATATGATGAGGCAATCGGGGTTCAGCACCTTCTTGAGGCGTTGGAACAGGATGTTCAGGTTGGTTTTGTAGGCCTCCAGAGGATCGTCACCATACCTGCGGGAGAGGAGGACAATGAGTATCCGCGGTGTGAACATGCCGGCGAGGGCTGCTACAAAGAAACGCATTGGTCACCTCATGAGGTCCCAGACGCAGGAGTTTACTATCACCACATCCGGTTGGGGGCCGCTCTTGAAATCTGACAGTACGCTCTCCAGGTAGTCAGAGTAGGCGCGGGTCAGAAAGTAGAAGCGGACAAGATAGTGACCAGTCCGGTACTGCCGCACTTCTCGATAGGTGGTTCCATTGTGCATTTCGTTCAGGACGCCGCCCTCCACCAGTGCGTCATTTGCAAAACTCAACTCCCCCTGAGAAAGAACAGCGACACGGGTTGGGATGTGCTGTAAGAGGTGGCCAGTGACCAGTCTGCTCTGCCGCTTCGTGGAGGACCTCACCTTACGTTTCAGCTGGGCTTCAGACAGGAACTTGTCCTCCTGCAGCAGCTTCACCAGGTCCTTGTAGACGGATCTCTGAACTGAGAGATGGAGACATGAGGTTGGGGCCCCGGGTATACACGGGCTCTGCACATGTGGAGTACCCAATCCATACAGCACGGAGTCACTTACTGGAATCTCCAAGGACAGCGACAAACTTGTTGTGCAGCAACTGGCGCACATCTGCCGAGCGGAACCAACCCATGACTGACGTCTGGCATCCAGGTCCTGCAATAGAAACATGGCCGTCACTGACAGGTCACAGCATCGCACAGTAAAACTCCCTGCAACATTACACAGTACAACTTCCTGCAGCAGCTATGGTGTCCCCCATTCTCTCACATTCTCTGGCAGAACACACAGCACCTGGATCGTCTGGGAACACTGTAGACGTCACCTGACAACTTTCTAAACAGATTTAAGAAACATTTACACGATATCCATCTTGGTTTCAGTGCTCACTTCCTGCCCTCCTGACCAAGTAAACTCCCAAATGACAAGGGAACTAGTATAGGCGACTGGTCGGGCAAAGCTTACTGAGGGATATCGTAAGATGGAGCCAAGATGGCTCCTCAAGAGGGTCCAATTTCTACCACTTTTGGTGATTTGGCGCCCACCATGTTCGGTAAGGTTACCTGGGAGGTGGAAATCTGAGAAGTCTAAGAAACCAGAACACTGTAACCAAAAACCTGATTGCGATATCATCACTTTACCTCACGTCCTCCATCTCACCAACAACGTCTACAAATCTTTACTTTGGAAAAGCTGGAACCATCTGGACAGACCGTGCTCACCAAACCTTACAACGGCCACCGAGGAACCAAGAATAGAGGACCCAGTCACAGGATTCAACCCATAGGATGGAGCTGTAGGAGTGGATGGAAGACACATCCCGAGGGGACAGGCGATCGTGCGGCCGGGGGCTGCGGGGCGATCGTGCGGCCGGGGGCTGCGGGGCGATCGTGCGGCCGGGGGCTGCGGGGCGATCGTGCGGCCGGGGGCTGGGGGCGATCGGGGCTGCAGGGGGGCGGGCAGGATATACATTACCTGATCCCGGCTCCTGCTTGCTTCGGCAGCTCCCGGCACGTTCCGCCAGGCCAATCAGTGCGCTGCCCCGCCGCAGCGCACTGATTGGCCGGGCGGGCCGTGAAGACACCGGGAGCCCCGAAGCAAGCAGGAACGGGGACCCATTAATGTAAAATGTCTGGCGGCCGGGGGGTTAATGGGGCGGGCTGCAGACAAAATCGCAGCAGGGATTTACATCCCTGCTGCAATTTTGTCTTCCATTGAAAGAATAGGGGCCGGATCCGCAGCGAGTCTCGCTGCAAATACGCAGCAAGGGGACTCGCTGCGGATCCGCCAAGTGGGTTTGTACCCTAACTCAGAAACAGAGAATGCCTAAAGCCAGTCAGGACTACACCCACCCCGACCACCTGTCTACATGGTCCCAGGCCCATGAAACACCCTTTAAAGGACAACTCCGGTGAAAAGCTTTTTCCCAGTGACTGAAACACATTACAAAGTTATATAACTCTGTAAGGGTCCATTTACACAGAAAGATTATCTGCCAAAGATTTGAAGCCAAAGCCAGAAATGGATTTGAAATGAGGAGAAATCTCAGGCTTTCCTTTATGACCTGATCTCTGTTTATAGTCTGTTTCTGGCTTTGGCTTCAAATCTTTGTAAATGGACCCCAGATATAGCCTATCTTTTCCCCCCACCAGGAAGTGAAGTAAACTCCTTCTTACCTAATGACTGGTGACCCCAGGCTGTTCTGCGGCAGCCATTTTGTGACAATTACATCATCAAGAGGGAGGTGGGTCTAAGCCCTGTTAGGCCAGCCTCCCTGGTCAGATGACTCAGGTTGCTCAGCTCGGATTGGCTGAGCAAGCTGTAAGTCATCTAACAGTTTTACAGAGTCAGTTAGACATCAGAGGAGACAAAGTGCATGATGGGAAACCCCAAACCAGGAAGTAAAGAAAAAAAACTAAGACACCAAGGGGAGCTTCAGTTCATTTTTCTTTGTTCTGGGCCATTGGCACCCCATGCCATGATCCCCACCCTCCCAATTATAATAGGGGTCACACTCTCAACTCGGTACAGAAGACTGTGAAGGGAATGGGGGGGGGGGGTGTCAGTGATTGCAATGTACAGGGGTGGGGGCAATTTAGTTCTGCGCCAGCAACATATGGGGGTGGGGATTGGTTTCATGATGGCAGCGGATGGCATGGGTGACGACTACTTCAGGATGTCAAGGTAGACTTTCCAAAGCATATGGGGGAGGGGTTCCCTCCATCCCTGTACAGTGTATTGTACAAAATACATGGGGGGGGGGGGGGTCCCTCCACTATAGTGTACCATACAGCAGTCTATGAGACCCCCACCCGCGTGTCCTCTGTAAGTGAAGCTGTATACCATCATGCTCTGGGATATATCCCCCATCCCATCAGGAGTAATGATGTCACCTCTGACTATACTGCCCCCCAGGGGCCATCACCAGACGCTACAGACGCCGCATAATTACCCTCTGACCTCCAACAGCCATGACATCACATACTACACCGGGAGACACTGTATAATACAGGACCAGGACACTGCGCAATGCTCTGCAGACCTGTATATACACTGTATACCCCCACACACTGCTGCCGAGTACAGAGAGGACCCCGTGAGATGCTCTGCAGACCTGTATATACACTGTTTACCCCCACACACTGCTGCCGAGTACAGAGAGGACCCTGTGAGATGCTCTGCAGACCTGTATATACACTGTATACCCCACACACTGCTGCTGAGTACAGAGAGGATCCTGTGAGATGCTCTGCAGACCTGTATATACACTGTATACCCACACACACTGCTGCTGAGTACAGAGAGGACCCTGTGAGATGCTCTGCAGACCTGTATATACACTGTATACCCACACACACTGCTGCTGAGTACAGAGAGGACCCTGTGAGATGCTCTGCAGACCTGTATATACACTGTATACCCCACATACTGCTGCTGAGTACAGAGAGGACCCTGTGAGATGCTCTGCAGACCTGTATATACACTGTATACCCCACACACTGCTGCTGAGTACAGAGGACCCTGTGAGATGCTCTGCAGACCTGTATATACACTGTTTACCCCACACACTGCTGCTGAGTACAGAGAGGAACCTGTGAGATGCTCTGCAGACCTGTATATACACTGTATACCCCCACACACTGCTGCTGAGTACAGAGGACCCTGTGAGATGCTCTGCAGACCTGTATATACACTGTATACCCCACACACTGCTGCTGAGTACAGAGGACCCTGTGAGATGCTCTGCAGACCTGTATATACACTGTTTACCCCCACACACTGCTGCTGAGTACAGAGAGGACCCTGTGAGATGCTCTGCAGACCTGTATATGCACTGTATACCCCACACACTGCTGCTGAGTACAGAGAGGACCCTGTGAGATGCTCTGCAGACCTGTATATACACTGTATACCCACACACACTGCTGCTGAGTACAGAGAGGACCCTGTGAGATGCTCTGCAGACCTGTATATACACTGTATACCCACACACACTGCTGCTGAGTACAGAGAGGACCCTGTGAGATGCTCTGCAGACCTGTATATACACTGTATACCCCACATACTGCTGCTGAGTACAGAGAGGACCCTGTGAGATGCTCTGCAGACCTGTATATACACTGTATACCCCACACACTGCTGCTGAGTACAGAGGACCCTGTGAGATGCTCTGCAGACCTGTATATACACTGTTTACCCCACACACTGCTGCTGAGTACAGAGAGGAACCTGTGAGATGCTCTGCAGACCTGTATATACACTGTATACCCCCACACACTGCTGCTGAGTACAGAGGACCCTGTGAGATGCTCTGCAGACCTGTATATACACTGTATACCCCACACACTGCTGCTGAGTACAGAGGACCCTGTGAGATGCTCTGCAGACCTGTATATACACTGTTTACCCCCACACACTGCTGCTGAGTACAGAGGACCCTGTGAGATGCTCTGCAGACCTGTATATACACTGTTTACCCCCACACACTGCTGCTGAGTACAGAGAGGACCCTGTGAGATGCTCTGCAGACCTGTATATGCACTGTATACCCCACACAGCATAATATATATCTATGTTACCATACAGAATAATATATAATATACAGTAAATAGGATATAGTCTATATACATTATATATACATTAGTACACTGCCTCTCAGTCACTATATATAGATCCAGACATATATATTACAGTATACAGCTCAGTGCATAGTATACACTATATATATATATATATATATATATATATATATATATACATATTACAGTATATATACACATCACTATACACTACATACATAAATATACTGCATATATCCACACACACACACACCTATTACAGTATACAGCACATATACAGCTCAGTATATACGTTACCGGTCACCAGTCTCACCGGTCAGCGCCGCCACCTCCGTACTGACAACACGCGGACAGCGCGCGACTACACTTGTGCGGCCCCGCCCACAAACACAGCGTGTGCTCCCCTCCGCCCCGCCCACAAACACAGCGGCGTGCTCCTCTCTGCCCCGCCCACAAACACAGCGGCGTGCTCCTCTCCGCCCCGCCCACAAACACAGCGGCGTGCTCCCCTCCGCCCCGCCCACAAACACAGCGGCGTGCTCCCACAAACACAGCGGCGTGCTCCCACCGCCCCGCCCACAAACACAGCGTGTGCTCCCCTCCGCCCCGCCCACAAACAGCGGCGTGCTCCCCTCCGCCCCGCCCACAAACACAGCGTGTGCTCCCCTCCGCCCCGCCCACAAACACAGCGGCGTGCTCCTCTCCGCCCCGCCCACAAACACAGCGGCGTGCTCCCACAAACACAGCGGCGTGCTCCCACCGCCCCGCCCACAAACACAGCGTGTGCTCCCCTCCGCCCCGCCCACAAACACAGCGGCGTGCTCCCCTCCGCCCCGCCCACAAACACAGCGTGTGCTCCCCTCCGCCCCGCCCACAAACACAGCGGCGTGCTCCCACCGCCCCGCCCACAAACACAGCGGCGTGCTCCTCTCCGCCCCGCCCACAAACACAGCGGCGCGCTCCCACCGCCCCGCCCACAAACACAGCGGCGTGCTCCCCTCCGCCCCGCCCACAAAACATCCCGCCCCTCATTAGCGCGAGTCACAAGTAGGAGACTGCCTTCGTCCTAAACAAATGGGAGGGGCCAGAATATGCCCGCGCTTTTCCGTTCTGCGTCTGCGCAGTGTCGCGGTTGGAGCAGTGACGGGGAGGTGAGGCATGTTATGTGGTGGTATCCTTGAGAGACGCTGCTGTGCTGTCCGCCATGCCCCTCCTCCGTGACTATACTTACCCAATAACCTACATCTCCCGTCCTCCGCCCTCTCCTGGGGCCTGGACACTGTATCTTTTTTTGGGGGGACATTTATGGCGCCATTTTATGTTAAGGTTCTGTTGCCCATAGCAACCGCACACAGCTCCCACATGAACCAATCATGGCTCAGCTTTCACTTAACCAGAGTAGAGAACTGAAAGCTGAGCTGTGATTGGTTGCTATGGGAGCTGTGATTGGTTGCTATGGGAGCTTTGATTAGTAGTTATGGGAGTAGTATCACATTGCATCTATTCCTATGAATGGGATTTGAGGAGGAGTGGGGGAGACAGAGTGGTCTGGAGGCGGAGACAGAGTGGTCTGGAGGCGGAGACAGAGGGGTCTGGAGGAGGAGACAGAGGGGTCCGGAGGAGGACAGAGGGGTCTCCAGAGACACTGTGGGTGCTCGCTTGCTCCTCGTTCCCACTGCTAGCGCTATCGCATGCTTCTTCGAGTAGGGCGCTGTGGAGGGAGGGGTGGAGTCTGCTGGCGATCGTTAGAAAACTCAGTGCGGAATCTGCCGCTCATCCCCAGGCACTCCCGCTTCCCTTTTCACCGTTCATGTAGGCTCCATTATATGCTTAGGCGGATCCCGTCACCCGCCCAAAGAATTGACACGACAATTCTCTTGGTGGACAGTGGAATCCGCTGGAGCATATAATGGAGTCTATGGAGCCGGCGGAGAGGAAAGCGGAAGTGCGCAGGGATGAGCGGCGGATTCCGTATGAAGATTTCTGTCAGAATTACTCTGTGTGCATATACCCTAACAGGAGATGTTCCTGATGATTGGAGAACGGCCAATGTTATACCTGACCAAAAGAAGGGGAGTAGAGATGAGCCCAGTAACTACAGGCCAGTTAGCCTGACATCTGTAGTAGTAAAAATGATTAAAATTCTTCTAAAAAGAACATAATGGATCATCTAAGAATCAACAATTTGATGGATCCAAACCAGCATGGCTTTACTGCGGGATGATCATGTCAGACTAATCTCCTCTTCTCCTGGTGCAGGTCTGATTAGGCCCAGGGGAATAAAAACTTTTGACTCGTCTCTATGACATGTCGCTATTCCGTCTCTATGACATGTCGCTTTTCCGTCTCTATGACATGTCGCTATGCCGTCTCTGACATGTCGCTATGATGTCTCTATGACATGTCGCTATTCCGTCTCTATGACATGTCGCTATTCCGTCTCTATGACATGTCGCTATTCCGTCTCTATGACATGTCGCTATTCCGTCTCTATGACATGTCGCTATTCCGTCTCTGACATGTCGCTATGATGTCTCTATGACATGTTGCTATTCCGTCTCTATGACATGTCGCTATTCCGTCTCTATGACATGTCGCTATGCCGTCTCTATGACATGTCGCTATTCCGTCTCTATGACATGTCGCTATTCCGTCTCTGACATGTCGCTATTCCGTCTCTATGACATGTCGCTTTTCCGTCTCTATGACATGTCGCTATGACGTCTCTATGACATGTCGCTATGACGTCTCTATGACATGTCGCTATGACGTCTCTATGACATGTCGCTATGAGGTCTATGACATGTCGCTATGACGTCTCTATGACATGTCGCTATTCCGTCTCTATGACATGTCGCTTTTCCGTCTCTATGACATGTCGCTTTGACGTCTCTATGACATGTCGCTATGACGTCTCTATGACATGTCGCTATTCCGTCTCTATGACATGTCGCTTTTCCGTCTCTATGACATGTCGCTTTGACGTCTCTATGACATGTCGCTATGACGTCTCTATGACATGTCGCTATGAGGTCTATGACATGTCGCTATGACGTCTCTATGACATGTCGCTATGACGTCTCTATGACATGTCGCTATGAGGTCTATGACATGTCGCTATGACGTCTCTATGACATGTCGCTATGACGTCTCTATGACAAGTCAAAAGTAAAATTAAATTAACCCTTTATGCTATATTTTAACCCCTTGGTGACCAAGCAATTTCCTTACCTTTTTTCATCACCACCCTCCAACAGTTTTTTTTTTTTTTTTGCATATTTAGCATATACTATTCAGTGTGCAGTAAATGTAACAATAATTATATTCTCTGAGCGACTACGATTACAGAATTACAGAGATGTCAAGTTTGTGTAGCATAATGGGATGAGGTGTGACGTCTATGCGTCTGAAGCGTTTGGGGTGAGGTGTGACGTCTATGCGTTTGGGGTGAGGTGTGACGTCTATGCGTCTGAAGCGTTTGGGGTGAGGTGTGACGTCTATGCGTTTGGGGTGAAGTGTGACGTCTATGCGTCTGAAGCGTTTGGGGTGAGGTGTGACGTCTATGCGTCTGAAGCGTTTGGGGTGAGGTGTGACGTCTATGCGTCTGAAGCGTTTGGGGTGAGGTGTGACGTCTATGCGTTTGGGGTGAGGTGTGACGTCTATGCGTCTGAAGCGTTTGGGGTGAGGTGTGACGTCTATGCGTTTGGGGTGAGGTGTGACGTCTATGCGTCTGAAGCGTTTGTGGTGAGGTGTGACGTCTATGCGTTTGCGGTGAAGTGTGACATCTATGCGTCTGAAGCGTTTGGGGTGAGGTGTGACGTCTATGCGTCTGAAGCGTTTGGGGTGAGGTGTGACTTCTATGCGTCTGAAGCGTATGGGGTGAGGTGTGACGTCTGCGTCTGAAGCGTTTGGGGTGAGGTGTGACGTCTATGCGTCTGAAGCGTTTGGGGTGAGGTGTGACGTCTGCGTCTGAAGCGTTTGGGGTGAGGTGTGACGTCTATGCGTCTGAAGCGTATGGGGTGAGGTGTGACGTCTGCGTCTGAAGTGTATGGGGTGATGTTTGACCTGGGATGAGATGTGACATCTATGAGTCTGAAGCATTTGGGATAAGGTGTGACGTATATGCGTTTGGGGTGAGGTGTGACGTCTATGCGTTTGGGGTGAGGTGTGACGTCTATGCGTCTGAAGCGTTTGGGGTGAGGTGTGACGTCTATGCGTTTGGGGTGAGGTGTGACGTCTATGCGTCTGAAGCGTTTGGGGTGAGGTGTGACGTCTATGCGTCTGAAGCGTATGGGGTGAGGTGTGACGTCTGCGTCTGAAGCGTATGGGGTGATGTTTGACCTGGGATGAGATGTGACATCTATGAGTCTGAAGCATTTGGGATAAGGTGTGACGTCTATGAGTCTGAAGCATTTGGGATGAGGTGTGATGTGGGATGAGGGTGATGCCTATGTCTGAAGCATTTTGGATAAGGTGTGACATCTATGAGTCTGAAGCGTTTGGGATGAGGTGTGATGTGGGATGAGGGTGACATCTATGAGTCTAGAGTGTTTTGTGTGTGTGTGTGGGGGGGTGACATCTGCGAGTTTGAAGCCTTTGGGATGAGGTGTGACGTTCCCTTGACATGCAGATTGTAAGATGTTGTGAGATAAGAAGCTGCAGACTCTCCGGGCTCCAGACGTGGTGTTGCACTCCTAGTTATGGTAAGTAGTTGTGATGATGGGGGTTATGCTCCTCAAACTCCTGACATCAGGTTCATATAATACATGATGAGATGAGCAAATTTACTGAAATTCTGTAAAATTGAACAGTCATGTATCGAACCCTGAGGACTCCCAGAACTGTTTTCAACCCCTTTCAAGCTTTTTAATGCCAGGGTATCTTTACCCTAAAGTTAGTTTTGTGGTTAGAGTCCCAACCCTAAGGGCCCTATTAAATTATCCTGCCATGATTGCATCTTCTGAGCTAACCTTAAAACCGCTGTTAATGGTTTGCAGGTCCTTCTCTGTATACTTGCCGGGATCGGTGGCAGTATACCTCATAAAAACGTTTGGGCCATGTTAAAAAAAATATATGACGACGGTAATAATTATAGTTAACAACTATAGTTCCGTGTTGTGGTGAGCGATTTCTGATCAGTTGATCGGAGAGCAATCACTTTCTGATATGACCCAGATTCTCGGATAGGATAGGACCCAGACTCGCCGCCAGTCTGAGCGATTCACCTGAAACAAATCACAACAGTTTCAGGTTAGAACAAATCCGAATTTTGGGGGGAAATTTGTAACGACTTGAACTTGTTCTGAATCGAGCCTCTTATCTCTACGTAACACAACGTGAGGACCTTACTTTGTTATGGAGCGAATTCCTTCAGCAATGACTCCCGAATCCCGTAATGTGATGTAAGGACGGAGCCCGGATACCGGCATCTGGCCGCCTTTATTACATCAGGCAAGTCTGAAGCCGGTTACTAAACTGGGAACCATCGGAAAAATAAAGAGGAAGTGGCAGCTGTCTGGTCCGGTTCTCACTATTTCTGGAGCTTTCAGAGGTGCAGAGCAGTGTTTGCTGCTTGCTCTTAGTTACATTTTCTTAGTCGGTTGTATCACTACTGGACACCTGCAGGTTATGGCTAAATAACATGACCCCACGATCGCTGCCGGCCTCATACACGGTAAGCCCTGATCACTATGTCACATAGAGCTGCTGTTTTATATGCAAAGCCCCTGCACTGCACAGTGCCACCCGGCCTCAAGCATCTGAGTATATAGAAGTGCAAGCAATGAAGAACAAGTCTCAAGGGACAAAAAGACAACTTCTGTGGGTGTTATTTCTTCAGTTCTCTGAATTATAGAGTGAAGACTTGCTCCTAAAAGTGCCTATAAACCTTTAATAACGTCCTCCCTGTTCTCATGAGTTTTCAGCACAGCCAAAAAACGCCGCTAATAACCCCTGGTGTATGGGGGCCTATAGTCTAATAATTGTAACCACTACCTCAGCCACCTCTGTCCATATCAGGAACTGTCCAGAGCAGGAGAGGTTTTCTATTAAAATTTGCTGCTGCTCTGGACAGTTCCTGACATGGACAGAGGTGGCAGCAGAGAGCACTGTGTGAGACTGGAAAGAATACACCACTTCCTGCAGGACATACAGCAGCTGATAAATACTGGAAGACTTGAGATTTTTTAATAGAAGTTACAAATCTATATAACTCTCTGAAACCAGTTGATTTGAAAGAAAAAGATTTTGTCTGGAGTATCCCTTTAAGTTATTCAAGTGTGAAGACGACATGGCGGAGTCTGGGGTGGATAACACTGCAGAGGAGAGAGGGCAGGGATGAAGTTCCTGTTTCTGAAAGGGATGTCGGCCAAAAACATTCACACTGACACGGTGTACACATTAGGTGAGGCATGCTTCTCATACTCCACAAAAAAAATTGGCTTGCAAAATTGAAAAAATGGCCACTTCACTCATGATTCTGGAGGAGTGATGGTTGTCTGCTCTGACGTTAGAAAAGACTGTACTTTTTTAGAGGAAGGGTTAGGCTGCATTCACACGTCTGTAGATTTTGCGGACAACAAGCGTTAAATGCCTGACATGGATTGTGTCCCCTGCCGGCATAGTATGTTAACATCCTTCACAGCACTGTGATATTTACGTATGACTGAATGCCGCCTAAGATCCAACATCTGGTCATGAGGAAGGTGTCTGGCGAGTCTCACAGTGTCCATCACCCAGAACACACCGGCTGACCTGAGCTTCATCCTCTTTATTCCCCTGATCCGGTGCCCTTTGAACATCTTCTGTTTTCTTAATTGAAAGGGAATCTGTCAGCTGTAATTTATATTCCAAACTGATGTCACTGTTAGATATCTGTAAGGACAAGGAGACACAAGGTACCTGTCACATGTCTGTCTGTGCTTCCAGGATGTAGAGAAATACTTCTTTCTCTGGTACAAGGAGTTGGAGGGTTTACTGAGCTCCTATAGCTACATGCTGGCATGTCTCCTCCCCCCCCCCCGCTTGATGGACGTCCATCGAGGCTGGACTTAACGCAGTAGTGGCGTTAGGACGACTGTAAGAACCATCATAAGTAACGATCATCGTTCTGAGTAATTGGGTGAACGATTTCAGGTCGGTCACCATAGCGGTCATTTGAGATTGTTTATCATTCACCGAAAAATGGCTTAGTGGAATAGGACACTAACCGTGTCAGAAGTTTGGAGCTGACAGATTCCCTTGAAGAACTAAGTGTTAGTGTGAGACGTTAAAGGGATTATCCACCTAGAGTTAAGAAATGAAATACTAGCGGGTCTTACTCAGCAAGCCCCCCTGAGTATTTTGAGCCGTCTGGTGTCCTTCTAGCTGCTGCCATTCTTGAGTTACAAGTTTTCCTAAAAGCCGACGTACATCCAAGATGGCGCCAGCCGGGAAACTACATTTCCCATCATGCATCTCCCTGACTGGTCCGTTTGCGTACTCACCCCCTTAGCTTTCCTTCCTGCCCACTGCTGTCATTACTATTGCACAGCAAACACAGGGCTGTTTTTCTTTTTTTTTCCACTGATTTTTGCATCACATCATCACAATATGTATTCCATACTAGCTGATGATGTAGCAGAGCTGACGTGTGATACAAAGACAGGTACATATGCCTGCATTCACTGACAGCAAGCAGAAATAGCACTTTAACTTTTTATATTACAGAAACCTAGGCTCAGGGACACATGTAAGTCTATGGAAGCAGCACAGGTGAATGGAGATGATGCAGATTATGTCTCCTGGGGCTTGGGTTACAAAGTCAATAGACAGCTAACCCAGCCCCCAGAGAGGAGATCAATCACATGTCCTGTGACTACAAAAGGAGGGGGAAGAGGGAGCTGAGCAGAGTGGACATAGAGAAGAGGATTTTAGACATCCAGAGTGGATAAGAATGATAAAAAAAAACAGGGAAAGGGTGCAAGAAAGGTTATATATGTATTTTAGACATAGAGTGGTATTGGGAAGGGGGATCAGTTAGAATATTGTTTTTGTTACCCAGATAACCCCTTTAAATGAAAGCCTCTTTAGAAATACCTGGGTGCTGTCTAATTGGGAAAGTAGTGTAGCATCTGCTGTCTGCGCGCGAGTATCAACCGAGACATATGAGTCCAAGTCAGTGCTCGAGCTGAACAAGTCAGGAAGAGAAACCAGATGTTGTGCACATCTCGGGACCTTGAGCAGTCGTGGTATCCATCGCTAGTTGTCTTTGCTGTTATCTATTGGCAAAACTCCCAGACCTTGCAGCTAAACTATTTTCAACAAAAAGTATAAAAGAATAAGCTTCATAAACCTGGTGACAGAGCGGGGGCCTTCCAGCGCAGCTATCTGCAGAACATCACACCTAGCACATACACATTTCATGGTTAAGGTATAAAATGGAGGAACACAGACAAAATGCACTCTAAATGCCACATGAATTTGACTCGATTTCTATGAAAATGCAGGAGCTGGATGGGTTAAAGAAGTTGCTACACCACCGACAGAAGTGCATTTTGTAGAACAACGGTGAAAATTCTAAAGCTTTGTAATTTTTTGTGGTCAAATACAAGAAGTCATCAACTCCCCCTCATACATGTAACCTTTCTGTCCAGCTACAAAGTTTCAGAGGAAGTTTCCATTACGGACGTTCTTCCAAAACCAAGCGTGGGGCCTGTTGGCTTACCCACAAGCATCCCAGTTTCTGCCTGTGATCCGAATCCTAGTGCGATTCTCTTTGATCTCTCCCGGTCAGCCATTGTGATTTGTCTCTTAGGTTCTGTTGGATCTTTCCTGGTCAGACATGGTGACGTGTCTCTTAGGTTTTGTTGGACCTCTCCTGGTCATCCATGAGGACGTGTCTCTTAGTTCCTGTTGGTCCTTTCCTGGTCAGCCATGGTGGCGTGTCTCTTAGATCCGTTGGACCTTTTCTGGTCAGCCATGGGGATGTGTCTCTTAGGTTCTGTTGGACCTCTTCTGGTCAGCCATGGTGATGTGTCTCTTAGGTTCTGTTGGACCTTTCCTGGTCAGCCATGGTCATATGTCTCTTAGGTTTGTTGGACCTCATCTCATCAGCTATGGTGATGTGTCTCTTAGGTTCTGTTGGACCTCTCCTGGTCAGCCATGGTGATGTGTCTCTTAGGTTCTATTGGACCTCTCTTGGTCAGCCATGGTGATGTGTCTCTTAGGTTCTGTTGGACCTATCCTGGTCAGCTATGGTGATGTCTCTTAGGTTCTGTTGGACCTCTCTTGGTCAGCCATGGGGACGTGTTTTTTAGGTTCTGTTGGACCTCTCCTGGTCAGCCATGGTGGCGTGTCTCTTAGGTTCTGTTGGACCTCTCCTGGTCAGCCATGGTGATGTGTCTCTTAGGTTCTATTGGACCTCTCCTGGTCAGCCATGGTGACTTGTCTGTTATATTTGTAGATATATCTCTGCGGGAGGGAATCTGGGACCCCTGTCTCTGTTCTGCACATTAGACGAGGCCTGAAGTGATGATATTGTCATGTCTTGTGGTGCGGAGACTGGAATAGCCGTATATTCTAGACATTGGCAGATTTATGACCTCAGTTACAGCCGAGTAGAGAGAAGATGATGTGTATTATCCATTACCCACCATCCAGACGTCTCTGTCTCACATGATGTAAGCGCGCATGTTACAAGGTTAGAAATCCTAGTGTAAATAGCAGTGACTTCTTCCTCCTCTTTATTAGGTCCTGGGGTCGTCTTCACGAAGAAGGTTCCATCGATTTCCCTCAGACACATCTTTAATGCTGTTTTATACAATTTAAAAGAAAAATTAAACTGAAAGGAGCAAAACAAATGTACTATCGCTGCTAGTTAGACAAGTGGTTTAGACTAGTAGCATTGCCTAAACCACAGTTGTCAACTCAAACAACTGCTATGGTGAACGACCTGAAATTGTTCACCCAATTACAAGGAAAGATGATCGTTACTTATGATCGTTCTTGCGGTCGTCCTGTTGTCGCTACTGCGTTCAACGTCGTCTTATTACATGCGAACGATTTGCAAACGATCAACAATAAAAAGTCCAAACTCTATCAAACAACCAACAATTTCTCGTTGGTCGTTTAATCGTTATCTGCTATTACACAAATCAATTATCGTTCAAATCCGAACAATCTAACAATTCTAATGATAATCTTCCTGTGTAATACCACCCTTAGGGCCCTATTCCCCCGGACGATTATCGTTCAGATTATCGTTACATCGTTCGAATCTAAACGATAATCGTTCGGTTGAAATGCAATTAACGACCGAACAAGAAACCGTTGATCGCTGGACCTATTTTTATTGTTGCTCGTTCGCAAAACTTTTGCAAATCGTTCGCATTGAATAAGACGTCGTTCGGTCGTTTGCAGTAGATACGAACGCAATAGCGAAGAAATAGCGAAGAAAAAACTATCGCAAATATGATCATAAGTAACGATTATCGTTCCATGGAAATGAGTGAACGTTTTCAGGTCTTTCGCAATAGCCGTCATTTGAGATCGTTAATTGTTAACGATTATGCAAACGATAATCATCCAGTGGAATAGGGCCCAGTCTGGTTGGATCATTTCACATCAGACCTACATCAGTTCTTTCTTGCACTTGTGACACTAGACGTAGCTGGTTATCCAGAATGCGTCTTCTAGGATGTGACTTGAAGTCGAGACTGCACCATGCTGAGCTGATGGGAATACAGGAAGACCCCTAAAATACAGGAGAGCAATGCTGGCCCCTTCAGCACCACCTACATATATCTATCTCCGCACCAGGACAACCGCAGACGTCTGACCATGAAGTTATCCCCATCCCTCCTCACCCTCATCTGAGCGCTATGGGGGAGATTTATCAGCCCTCTACGTCTACACATTTAGTGCAAGCTCCGTATAATGGACCGTATATGGGTTTGCCAGTATTTTTTGCGTCACACATCACAGCCCTTTTACGCAACTGTAGCGTCTATGGATTTGTAAGAGGGTCAGTTCAAATCAGTGGGTTCTATACACAATGACTTCTCTGCCATTGGGGGCCGTATAATACTGCTGTATGAATGGGACCTCAGGCTGTATGGTGATGCTTCACTGCACAGAGGGACAGATACTGAGGAAAACACTAATGCTTATACTTCCATCTGAACATTAGGGGGCGATGTACTATTGTGAATGAGACAGTTCTCATACACAACCGGCTTACACAGCACTGGCCGCTTACTAGCACTACATTTCCTATGTGTTTTACACACTTGTCTTGTACTAATAATGGGCCTGGCATGTGACTTAGGGCTGTATTACACATAGCCATGTACCACTATTACACGTGGCCATGTGTCACTATTACACGTAGCCATGTATCACTATTACACGTAGCCATGTGTCACTATTACACATAGCCATGTATCACTATTACACGTAGCCATGTACCACTATTACACGTAGCCATGTGTCACTATTACACATAGCCATGTATCACTATTACACGTAGCCATGTGTCACTATTACACGTAGCCATGTATCACTATTACACGTAGCCATGTGTCACTATTACACATAGCCATGTATCACTATTACACGTAGCCATGTACCACTATTACACGTAGCCATGTGTCACTATTACACACAGCCATGTATCACTATTACACGTAGCCATGTGTCACTATTACACGTAGCCATGTGTCACTATTACACGTAGTCATGTGTCACTATTACACGTAGCCATGTGTCACTATTACACATAGCCACATGTCACTATTACACGTAGCCATGTGTCACTATTACACGTAGCCATGTACCACTATTACACGTAGCGATATATCACTATTACACGTAGCCATGTATCACTATTACACGTAGCCATGTGTCACTATTACACATAGCCATGTATCACTATTACACGTAGCCATGTATCACTATTACACGTAGCCATGTATCACTATTACACGTAGCCATGTACCACTATTACACGTAGCCATGTGTCACTATTACACATAGCCATGTGTCACTATTACACGTAGCCATGTGTCACTATTACACGTAGCCATGTATCACTATTACACGTAGCCATGTATCACTATTACACGTAGCCATGTATCACTATTACACGTAGCCATGTATCACTATTACACGTAGCCATGTGTCACTATTACACATAGCCATGTGTCACTATTACACGTAGCCATGTATCACTATTACACGTAGCCATGTGTCACTATTACACATAGCCATGTATCACTATTACACGTAGCCATGTACCACTATTACACGTAGCCATGTCTCACTATTACACGTAGCCATGTATCACTATTACACGTAGCCATGTATCACTATTACACGTAGCCATGTATCACTAATACACGTAGCCATGTGTCACTATTACACGTAGCCATGTATCACTATTACACGTAGCCATGTATCACTATTACACGTAGCCATGTATCACTATTACACGTAGCCATGTATCACTAATACACGTAGCCATGTGTCACTATTACACGTAGCCATGTATCACGTAGTTATGCACAGTTGGTGTCCGATGATTTAAGGTCCAGACCTGAAGGCACGATCAGCCAATGATCGTTGTCTTTATTACACGGCCTGATGCAGCAGATTATCGCTCTGTGCGTTCAGGCCCTTATACATAAGGTCGCTCAGTTTTAAGTGTCATAGGTTGTTAGGTGCATTTTTTATTGCAATTTTTTGAAAATTCACAAAACTTTTGCACATCCCCCCCCCCATCCCTGGATGGTATAGAAATCCACCAGGCAAAAAAGTGTTTTTTAAAAAATGTGCCAAAAGGCAATAATGACATCATAAATACATTGCATGCTCTTACGGGAATCCAGTGAAGGAGGAAATGCAGTCGTTGTCTTAAAACATGCTTTAAAAAAAACGATCACGATATCAACAGTCTGCTGGCCCTCGCTCTGTGGAATAGAAGTGGCGGCAGCAGACAATCGCTGTTCTGATTGTTTTTTAAATTGTTTTAAGACAACAATTAGCCGACATTGTGCACGTTGGCTGATTGTTGCCTTTTAACATGACCTATGTCCCGAATGGCCGGTAATCGGCCAAGTACGGCTGATAATCGCTTGGTGTGATAGGGCCCTTAGGTGAGAGTCTCCTAATGACCGTCCTTTACGTGCAACACAACGTACACCTCCATCGCTAACATCACTCAGTCCTGTGTCCTGACTGACTGTGTACAAGTTCTTACACAAGACATCCGAGATTTGGTTGTGTTTGGGTAGAAGAGGTCATCTGTGGGTCATGGTTACTATTACGTGTTATGTTATTATGGGTTTATGTGATACCATAATAGATGCTCTCTCTATAGATAGACTGTGAACGAGCACCAAACGCGTTGGTTGTTTATTGATACGCTGTAAAGGACTTACCTTCTATTAGAGAGCTGGGACCGTCACCTTTATATTATTCATGGACAAACGACTAGTCACCACTGGACCCATTCATACATAGAGAATGTGGATCCTCAACCCCCAACGAGACATATGAAAAGTTATACATCATCCAATAGACACCTCCCAATCCTGCCGCCAGTATATATTCTCATAGGGATGAACTGGCACTGGATCCGAATTTGATCTCGCTGGGAATCTTAGCATGAAATCCGCTACGGATCCGGTGTGTGTGAAGGCACCCCAATTCTGTATGTTAGCTATCACATGCTGATCTGCTAGCCTATTACACAGCTCCATGGTCGTGCAGCAAGAATATATATATATATATATATATATATATATATACAGAAAAAAAGACAAATATGGTCAGCTCTCCTAGAGCACAATTCACACTAGGCAGAGGCACGTTGCTATGGCTAAAATTGCAAACACACAAAGACACAGAAAAATGCAACAGCTCACCGCAACAGCAAGATACAGACCCACCACAGACATGAAAATCACTAAAAGCAGCCCCCCCACCTGCTAAAGAAAATCTCCATAAAAATAATGAGGCTCTTGGTTACTATTTGCAAATAGTATAATCCCCCCCACCAACGATAAGGTGGCCTCATGCCGGGATGGACCTATACTGTACTTTGGCATATAATAAGCCTATGCTCTGGGCATGCAGGATCCATACAATACCGGCAAATATAATAACCACCTGGATGGGTGGAGTGCACGACCAAGTAGAGGCAGCGACTCCCCTCATCTGGAACACAAAAAAAAAATAAAAATATATATATATATATATATATATATATATATATATATATAGTTAGAGATGTCCGCGCAGACCTTGCTGCATATACAGAAAATAATAAAGTAATGCTTACCTGTCCACGCACCCTGGTGTCCTTTTGTAGAAGCTTCAGCGTCAGCTGCGGTCAGAGGGGAGAAGCCAGGAGGACGCTGGGGAGCGCAGAGAGGTAAGTATTACTTTATTTTCTATATATTGTTTCACTAGCTGCTGACCTCCTATTATATGGAGCCATGCATAGCACAATTGGTGCACAATGATTTTTAAACCTGCTGAAAGAAGATCAGCTGAGGATCGGCTACTCGGCTGATCGTTGCCTTTATTACACGATAGCAGCCTGATTGGGCAGATAATCGCCCTGTGTAATGGAGCTCTTAAGGAACGATTACACGGAACGATGTCGGCTGATCGTTGCTGTCGTTTGTCTTTCAACTTGTTGAAAGCTAAAGGACTGTGATAGCAGCAACCTGCTGCCATCGCTCTGTGGAATAGAATGGTCTCCCCGGACTATCACACTGGCAGCGCTCATTTGCTCCTCTATGTCACCGCGTGTAATAGCGGCTTTACACTTCCAATAAGAAGGGAGACACTTGTCTCTGGGCCTGTTGTTTCCTAACCTCTTATCTCTATAGAGGGAGCAGAGACAGACAGACGATAAGGACGGTGGGAGGAGGGGGACGGAGAGGGGTGTGAAAGGTTTGTGGTCTATGCCAAGCACTTTCCCGGCAGTGTTGGATAACAAAGTGTTACTGCTCCGCATACAAAGCCTTGTAGATGTGACACCTTCTCATGGCTGAAATACCAGAGATGACGCTAAACAACCAGCTTTAGTGACTGCTTAGATCTCTTCATCAGGCTTAAGGGCCCTATTACACCGGATCGATTATCGTGCGAAAAATTGCTATATCGTTCGAATTTAAACGATAATCGTTTTATGTAATTGCAGGCAACGATTGAAAAAACTTTCGTATGTCGTTGATTGTTGATTTAGATCTGAACCTAAAATTATCGCTAATCGTTCATTAATCGTTCGCTGTAATTTCACATTCGTTCGCTCATGTTGCGCATTTGTTCACTAATCGCTCAGTGTAATAGCGCATTGTTCATTGTTTTGCTGGGATCAGAAGGAATAAACGATCATAGTAACAAACGTTTATCGTTCTGTGTAATATGGTGAACAATTTTAGGTTAACGATAGACAATCTCGTTTGCGATCGTTTATCATTAGTCTTTAATTGTTAAAAATCGCTTCATCTAGTAGGACCCTAATGGGGTACTTCAGCACCTCTGTCCATGTCAGGAACTGTCCAGAGCAGCAGCAAATCCCCATAGTAAACCTCCTGCTCTGGACAGTTCCTGACATGGACAGAGGTGGCAGCAGAGAGCACTGTGTCAGACTGGAGAGAATACACTACTTCCTGCAGGACATACAGCAGCTGATAAGTACTGGAAGATTGGAGATTTTTTTAATAGAAGTAATTTACAAATCTCTGGCACTTTTTGGCACCAGTTGATTTGAAAGAAAACATTATTGGTGAATAATCCCTTTATTATAACAAAGATTATAAGGCACCATATATACTGTATATATACTGTAGGAACGTGGAGAAGGGTGTCTCAGAGATGGACAACACAAGGGAATCAACGACTATTACAGGGGGCGATTTCTTGGCATATTAGCCGGGGGGGGGGGGGGGGTGCTTGTTTGTTGGCTGCACTATTAGTCAGTGACTATTGAAATCTTACACAGTGCGTTTAGGTAGTATATGTCTGAGATATTGAGGTAGGTGTTGGCATAGGTATTGGGATAGGCGTTGGGATAGATGTTAAGGTGGGTGTTGGGATAGGCATTGGGGTAGGTATTGGGGTAGTTGTTAGGGTGGGTGTCGGGATAGTTGGGCAGTGCCAATCTCTTTGGCAGACACTTAGAGTCCTATTACACGGGACGATTATCGTGCGAAAAATCATTATATCGTTCGAATTTAAACGATAATTGTTCTGTGTAATTGTAGGCAACGATTGAAAAATAGTTTGTGTGTCGTTGATCATTGATTTAGATCTGAACCTAAAATCATCGTTAATCGTTCGCTAATTGTTCAGTGTAATGCTGCGTTTACAGGGAACGATTATCGTTCGAATTTTCGCAATAACGATCGCATTTGAGTGATAATCGTTCTGTGTAAACACAGCAAACGATCAAGCGATGAGTGAAAAAACGTTCATTTTGATCTTTCAGCAGGTTCTCAAATCGTCGTTCATTGTTCGCTAAAAATTCGCAGATCGTTTCGTGTAAACGGTCTTTCAAAGATTCACCCTATGTAAAAGATGGGCTTAAGTGATCTTAAAAACGATCGCAATACCGATTTTCCTTACGAATTTTCTAACGATTTATTCGTCTAAACGCTGATCGTTATAAAAACCAAATTGTTGCTTCAAAATCGTTAAACGATCGCTTGGGCGAATTATCGCTTTGTGTAAACGCAGCATAATTGCACATTGTTCATTGTTTTGCTGGGATCAGATGGAGTAAACGATTGTAGTATCGATCTTAGTAACAATCACAGTAACGATTGTAACTTACGACCAACGTTCTGTGTAATATGGTGAACGATTTTAGGTTAACGATAAACAATCTCGTTTGCGATTGTTTATCATTAGTCCTTAATCGTTAAGAATCGCTCTGTCTAATAGGACCCTTAGGGTTCTTTTACACATAGAGATTTCTGACCAATTTATCTGACAGATTATTGAAGCCAAAGACAGGAACAGACTATAAACAGAACAGGTCATAAAGGAAAGACCGAGATTTATTCTTTTCTTAAATACATTCCTGTCTTTGGCTTCGTAGGTCACAGTCGGCCGCAGTGATAGTGATGGTGCCGCCAAATGCTGTGGTGCAGGGGGTGTGATAGGGTTAACCTGGATGATTCTAATAGCTTGGATATTTCTTCATCCTTGAATACATGGACACAACAAGGACTGACTGCTTGGCACAGAGGGTTCTGGAAAAGGAGGAAGGAGGAAGAGACATTGTTATATAAACAATTTATGGTAAACAACAGGTTGTACCAGCCTGACTGTGCAGGACAGGAAACTGATGACCATTTATGGATTGACCTATCAGAGTGTGATATGTTTGTGTCTTGTGACTTGAAACCCGCCTGTATTGAAAGTTTATGTATTTCATGTGAATACACCGAGCATGAGTAGTACCGCCCCATATTCTGTCTATAAAAGTTGACACAAAACAATAAAGGGTGCGCTGATACATACATCAGTTGTCTGTGTCTGTGATTTTTTTAAGCATAACAGCTGCTAACTCTAATCCAGAACCATCCTATCCTGGGGGTGTCTGGCTTCATAAAGTCAGGCAAATTAAAAGGTAACCTTATCAGGTGTCGTGTATCCAGTCACTGCAGGACAGCGGGAGGTATACGGACAGACAATGGCTTCAATGGGAAGTGTCTAGCCTTCTGTGTTACAATGTCCTGACACCTTCTTTATGCTCTCCTTTGTACTTTCACACCTTCCTCTGCTCATCCACTGCCTTCTTGGCACCATCTCAGTCACGACTACAGTCACACCCCAGAAGACGTGTCCTTCATAGTCACAAGCACAAGTCCTGGCCATTCAGTAGTCGGCTCTGCTATTCCACCGCTCTGGGGTCCTGGAATCCAGTCTGTGAGGTAAGAAGGTGTGCCCTGAGTGTGTACCTTCTCCCTGTGTTGGTGTGATATTAGATTGTGAGCTGTCGGGGACTGCTGAGGCTGTGGCACACTTGGTGCTGTAGATATCTTCTGTCTATACTGATACATTGTACCAAACCCAACAGCTGCATCTGCAGGACGAGATAAAAAGGGCCTAAAACTAAAAACAGACAAAAGGAGCAGAATATAGGAGTAAGGAGAGCAATCTATCACTGTGGGGAGTCCTCCAAAACTATGTGCAGTCCGGACTCCAACCCACCGATACATTGTAACAAGCCCCCCGATACACTGTAACAAGCCCCCGATACACTGTAACAAGCCCCCCCCCCCCCAATACATTGTAACAAGCCCCCCGATACACTGTAACAAGCCCCCCATTACATTGTAACAAGCCCCCAATACATTGTAACAAGCCCCCCCCCCCAATACATTGTAACAAGCCCACCGATACACTGTAACAAGCCCCCCCGATACATTGTAACAAGCCCCCCTCCCCGATACATTGTAACAAGCCCCCATACACTGTAACAAGCCCCCCCTGATACACTGTAACAAGCCCCCCTGATACATTGTAACAAGCCCCCCGATACATTGTAACAAGCCCCCCCAATACACTGTACCAAGCCCCCGATACACTGTAACAAGCCCTGATACATTATAACAAGCCCCCCCATACATTGTCACAAGCCCTCCCGATACACTGTACCAAGCCCCCCGATACACTGTAACAAGCCACCGATACATTATAACAAGCCCCCCCCCCCCCGATACACTGTAACAAGCCCCTGATACATTATAACAAGCCCCCTCCCCGATACATTGTAACAAGCCCCCCTCCCCGAAACATTGTAAAAAGCCCCCCATACACTGTAACAAGCCCCCGATACACTGTAACAAGCCCCCCCTGATACACTGTAACAAGCCCCCCTGATACATTGTAACAAGCCCCCGATACATTGTAACAAGCCCCCCGATACACTGTAACAAGCCCCTTTTGCACTGTAACAAGCCCCCCGATACACTGTAACAAGCCCCCCCTGATACATTGTAACAAGCCCCCCGATACATTGTAACAAGCCCCCCCAATACACTGTACCAAGCCCCCGATACATTGTAACAAGCCCCCGATACACTGTAACAAGCCCTGATACATTATAACAAGCCCCCGATACACTGTAACAAGCCCTGATACATTGTCACAAGCCCCTATACATTGTAACAAGCCCCCGATACACTGTAACAAGCCCTGATACATTGTCACAAGCCCCTATATATTGTAACAAGCCCCCGATACACTGTAACAAGCCATCGATACACTGTAACAAGCCACCGATACATTATAACAAGCCCCCTGATACATTGTAACAAGCCCCCCTCCCCGATACATTGTAAAAAGCCCCCCCCCCCCCGATACATTGTAACAAGCCCCCCATACATTGTAACAAGCCCCCTCCCCCGATACATTGTAATAAGCCCCCCATACATTTTAACAAGCCCCTGTTACACTGTAACAAGCCCCCCCCCCCCGATACATTGTAGCAAGCCCCTTTCACACTGTACCAAGCCCACGATACATTGTCACAAGCCCCCCGATACACTGTAACAAGCCACCGATACATTATAACAAGCCCCCCCATACATTGTTACAAGCCCCCCTCCCCGATACAATGTAACAAGCCCCCCCATACAATGTAACAAGCCCCCCGATACACTGTAACAAGCCCCCCGATACATTGTCACAAGCCCCCCCTGATACATTGTAACAAGCCCCCCCCCCGATACACTGTAACAAGCCCCTGATACATTATAACAAGCCCCCCTCCCCGATACATTATAACAAGCCCCCCATACATTGTTACAAGCCCCCCTCCCCGATACAATGTAACAAGCCCCCCATACAATGTAACAAGCCCCCCGATACACTGTAACAAGCCCCCCGATACATTGTAACAAGCCCCCGATACACTGTAACAAGCCCTGATACATTATAACAAGCCCCCCCCCCCGATACATTGTAACAAGCCCCCCGATACATTGTCACAAGCCCACGATACATTGAAACAAGCCCCCGATACACTGTAACAAGCCCCCCTCCCCCGATGCATTGTAACAAGCCCCTGATACATTGTAATAAGCCCCCATACATTGTAACAAGCCCCCCAATACACTGTAACAAGCCCTGATACATTGTAACAAGCCCCCGATACACTGTAACAAGCCCTGATACATTATAACAAGCCCCCCCCATACATTGTAACAAGCCCCCCGATACATTGTCACAAGCCCCCGATACACTGTAACAAGCCCTGATACATTGTAACAAGCCCCTGATACATTGTAATAAGCCCCCCCATACATTGTAACAAGCCCCCCAATACACTGTAACAAGCCCTGATACATTGTAACAAGCCCCCCATACATTTTAACAAGCCCCTGTTACACTGTAACAAGCCCCCCCCCCCCGATACATTGTAGCAAGCCCCTTTCAAACTGTACCAAGCCCACGATACATTGTCACAAGCCCCCGATACACTGTAACAAGCCACCGATACATTATAACAAGCCCCCCATACATTGTTACAAGCCCCCCTCCCCGATACATTGTAACAAGCCCCCTATACATTGTTACAAGCCCCCCCCGATACATTGTAACAAGCCACCGATACATTATAACAAGCCCCCTGATACATTGTAACAAGCCCCCCTCCCCGATACATTGTAACAAGCCCCCGATACATTGTAACAAGCCCCCCATACATTGTAACAAGCCTCCTCCCCCGATACATTGTAATAAGCCCCCATACATTGTAACAAGCCCCCCGATACACTGTAACAAGCCCCCCGATACATTGTAACAAGCCCCTTTTACACTGTACCAAGCCCACAATACATTGTCACAAGCCCCCCCCCCGATACACTGTAACAAGCCCCCGATACACTGTAAAAGCCCCCCGATACATTGTAACAAGCCCCCGATACACTGTAACAAGCCCCGATACACTGTAACAAGCACTCGATACATTATAACAAGCCCCCTGATACATTGTAACAAGCCCCCCCTCCCCGATACATTGGAACAAGCCCCCCCATACATTGCAACAAGCCCCCGATACATTGCAACAAGCCCCCGATACACTGTAACAAGCCCCCCTTCCCGATACACTGTAACAAGCTCCCCCCGATACATTATAACAAGCCCCCGATACACTGTAACAAGCCCCGGTATAGAGGGTACAGAAGGTATAAAGGACGTAGAGGGTATAGACCAGTGCTTCTCAATCCCAGTCCTAAGGCCTCACCAACAGCTCATGTTTTGAGGATTTCCTTAGTATTTCACAGGTGATATAATTATACTCAGTCCATCAGGTATTAGCACAGGTGATATAATTATACTCAGTGCATCAGGTATTAGCACGGGTGATATAATTATACTCAGTGCATCAGGTATTAGCACGGGTGATCGTTGTATGGGAAATCCTCAAAACATGACCTGTTGGTGAGGCCTGAGGACTGGATTTGAGAAGCACTGGTATAGAGGATATAGAAGGTATAGAGGACCTAGAGGCTATAGAAGGTATAAAGAACATAGAGGAGGTAGAGGGTATAGGGGACATGAAGAGTATAGAAGGTATAGAGGACATAGAGGGTATGGAGGGTATAGAAGGTATAGAGGGTATAGAAGGTATAGAGGACATAGAGGGTATGGAGGGTATAGAGGACATAGAGGGTATGGAGGGTATAGGAGGTATAGAGGGTATAGAAGGTATAGAGGACATAGAGGGTATGGAGGGTATAGAGGACATGGAGGGTATGGAGGGTATAGAAGGTATAGAGGGTATAGAGGGTATGGAGGGTATAGAAGGTATAGAAGGTATAGAGGACATAGAGGGTATGGAGGGTATAGAGGACATGGAGGGTATGGAGGGTATAGAAGGTATAGAGGACATAGAGGGTATGGAGGGTATAGAGGACATAGAGGGTATGGAGGGGATAGGAGGTATAGAAGATATAAAGGACATAGAGGGCGTAGAAGGTATAGAGGGTATAGGCAGGGCCGTATTTACCACTAGGCACCCGTGCTCCAGTGCCTCGGGCAGCACCAGAGATCAGAGGGGAGGAAACTATTTTTTGTTTTGTTTTTATTTTTTTAATCTCTCACCTCCTGTTTAGACTTGCCAGTAAATTTGGTGTCTTTTCGAGGGGGGTGGGGGGTATTGTGGAATTATTCCAGTCTGGTGTGGCAGTGTTATCCAGTCACAGTATGGCGGTATTGGTCAGGTCTGGTATGGCAGTGTTATCCAGTCACAGTGTGGCGGTATTGGTCAGGTCTGGTATGGCGGTGCTATCCAGTCACAGTTTGGCGGTATTGGTCAGGTCTGGTATGGCGGTGTTATCCAGTCACAGTATGGCGGTATTGGTCAGGTCTGGTATGGCAGTGTTACCCAGTCACAGTATGGCAGTATTGGTCAGGTCTGGTGTGGCAGTGTTATCCAGTCACAGTTTGGCGGTATTGGTCAGGTCTGGTATGGCGGTGCTATCCAGTCACAATTTGGCGGTATTGGTCAGGTCTGGTATAGCGGTGTTATCCAGTCACAGTGTAGCGGTATTGGTTAGGTCTGGTATGGCGGTGCTATCCAGTCACAGTATGGCGGTATTGGCCAGGTCTGGTATGGCGGTGCTATCCAGTCACAGTATGGCGGTATTGGCCAGGTCTGGTATGGCGGTGCTATCCAGTCACAGTATGGCGGTATTGGTCAGGTCTGGTATAGCGGTGTTATCCACTGACAGTGTGGCGGTATTGGTTCGGTCTGGTATGGCGGTGTTATCCAGTCACAGTATGGCGGTATTGGCCAGGTCTGGTATGGCGGTGCTATCCAGTCACAGTATGGCGGTATTGGCCAGGTCTGGTATGGCGGTGCTATCCAGTCACAGTATGGCGGTATTGGTCAGGTCTGGTATAGCGGTATTATCCACTCACAGTGTGGCGGTATTGGTTCGGTCTGGTATGGCGGTGTTATCCAGTCACAGTATGGCGGTATTGGCCAGATCTGGTATGGCGGTGCTATCCAGTCACAGTATGGCGGTATTGGTCAGGTCTGGTATAGCGGTGTTATCCAGTCACAGTATGGCAGTATTAGTCCGGTCTGGTAAAGCGGTGTTATCCAGTCACAGTGTGGCGGTATTGGTCAGGTCTGGTATAGGGGTGTTATCCAGTCACAGTATGGCGGTATTGGCCAGGTCTGGTATTGCAATGTTATCCAGTCACAGTATGGCGGTATTGGTCAGGTCTGGTATAGCAGTTTTATCCAGTCACAGTATGGTGGTATTGGTCAGGTCTGGTATGGTGGTGTTATCCAGTCACAGTATGGCGGTATTGGTCAGGTCTGGTATAGCAGTGTTATCCAGTCACAGCATGGCGGTATTGGTCAGGTCTGGTATGGCAGTGTTATCCAGTCACAGTATGGCGGTATTGGTCAGGTCTGGTGTGGCGGTATTATCCACTTACAGTATGGCGGTATTGGTCAGGTCTGGTGTGGCGGTGTTATCCAGTCACAGTATGGCGGTATTGGTCAGGTCTGGTGTGGCGGTGTTATCCAGTCACAGTATGGCGGTATTGGTCAGGTCTGGTGTGGCGGTGTTATCCAGTCACAGTATGGCGGTATTGGTCAGGTCTGGTGTGGCGGTGTTATCCAGTCACAGTATGGCGGTATTGGTCAGGTCTGGTGTGGCGGTGTTATCCAGTCACAGTATGGTGGTATTGGTCAGGTCTGGTATGGTGGTGTTACCCAGTCACAGTATGGCGGTATTGGTCAGGTCTGGTGTGGCAGTGTTATCCAGTCACAGTATGGCGGTATTGGTCAGGTCTGGTGTGGCAGTGATAAATGTGATGCCTGGAGCTATTACCTACCAGTCCTGTGGTGAGGATTCCCTCAGACAATATACAGACAACTCTTATCATTGATTCTAGGTGGAAATTTTTTTTTGTTTTAAGCTGTTAAAAACCATGCAATTTCGAAACCACTCTCCACCTCGCTCCCCAAGATGGGGGCGTCCTCAGGTTAAGTGCCTGGGGCACCAGCAACTTGTAATACGGCCCTGGGTATAGAGAGTGTAGAGCGTATAGAGAGTATAGAGGACATGGAGGGTATAGAGAGTATAGAGGGCATAGATTATATAGAGAGTATAGAGGACATGGAGGGTATAGAAAGTGTAGAGTATAGAAGGTATAGAGGACATAGAGGGTATAGAGGACATAGAGGGTATAGAGGACATAGAGGGTATAGAGGACATAGAGGGTATAGAGGACATAGAGGGTATAGAGGACATAGAGGGTATAGAGAGTATAGAGGGCATAGAGGGTATAGAGGACATAGAGGGTATAGAGGACATAGAGGGTATAGAGAGTATAGAGGGCATAGATTATATAGAGAGTATAGAGGACATGGAGGGTATAGAAAGTGTAGAGTATAGAAGGTATAGAGGACATAGAGGGTATAGAGGACATAGAGGGTATAGAGGACATAGAGGGTATAGAGAGTATAGAGGGCATAGATTATATAGAGAGTATAGAGGACATGGAGGGTATAGAAAGTGTAGAGTATAGAAGGTATAGAGGACATAGAGGGTATAGAGGACATAGAGGGTATAGAGGACATAGAGGGTATAGAGGACATAGAGGGTATAGAGGACATAGAGGGTATAGAGGACATAGAGGGTATAGAGAGTATAGAGGGCATAGAGGGTATAGAGGACATAGAGGGTATAGAGGACATAGAGGGTATAGAGAGTATAGAGGGCATAGATTATATAGAGAGTATAGAGGACATGGAGGGTATAGAAGGTATTTGTGTCATTCTCAAAACTTTTGGCCATGACTGTAGAGGACATAGAGAGTATAGAGGGTATAGAAGGTGTATAGAGTATAGAGAGTATAGAGGGTATAGAAGGTGTAAAGAGAGTATAGAGGGTATAGAAGGTATAGAGAGTATAGAGGGTATATAAGGTCTCATCAGCCTTGAAACAAACCTGAAGAACACAAGAAGACCCCGGCTTATACTGAGGCAGCAGCTGCAGGTGATGCTTGTAGCTTATTATAAGAATAGATAGAAAAGATGACTCTGTGCTGGATGAGGGAATAAGAGAAATAACGCTTGTGGTCACTGATGGAACAATATCCTCTAAGGGGAACTCCGGCGGAAAATGTTTTTATTTTAAATCAACTGGTGTCAGAAAGTTGTATAGATTTAACAATCTCCAGTTTCCCAGTACTTATCAGCTGCTGTATGTCCTGCAGGAAGTGGTGTGTTCTCTCCAGTCTGACACAGTGCTCTCTGCTGCCACCTCTGTCCATGTCAGGAACTGTCCAGAGCAGCAGCAAATCCCCATAGAAAACCTCTCCTGCTCTGGACAGGTGCTGTATTTCTGTGCATCTTCTAAAACCTAATGACACAAACACAGTAAGATTATAATACACACACCTGTAATATTGTCATACACACCTGTGACATTGTAATACACACCTGTAATATTGTAACACACACCTGTAATACACACCTGTAATATTGTAATACACACACCTGTAATATTGTAACACACACCTGTAATACACACCTGTAATATTGTGATACACACACCTGTAACGTTGTAATACACACACACCTGTAAAATTATAACACACACCTGCCTGTAAGATTGTAATACACACCTGTAAAATTGTGATACACACACACACACACACCTATAATATTGTACGACACAAAACCTAAAAAAACAACTACGGATGCAAGACCAGTATATATAAATTTACTTTATTGTTTACATATCAAAGAATAAAACTATTTTTTTTAAAAAAGATACATCACATGGGGGCTGGAGCTAATACAAATCCCCATACAAACGGTGGACTAACAGGGTTCTTACATATAAAGTATAACATCACAGAGCAAATAGCAATAGAAAGTAATGAACCTATATATGTACTGGGCACTGGGCTGGTACAGCATGCAATAAATAAATATAACTCACAGTGAGTATACAGACATAAATAAATACCATCCGTTTATAATAGAACATTACCCATACGTGTCCTTAGTTCATATATCCACCTCACCGTACACCCGACGCACGTTTCGCTTGTTGCTTTATCGAGGGTGATACTATAATATTGTAATACACACACACACATACACACACACACACACACACACCTGTAAGATTGTAATTTAGACCTGTAATATTGTGACACACACACACACACACACCTGTAAGATTGTAATTCAGACCTGTAATATTGTGATACACCCCCCCCCCTGTAATATTGTAATACACACATACACCTGTAAGATGGTAATTCAGACCTGTAATATTGTGATACACACACCCCTGTAAGATGATAATACACCTGTAAAATTGTAATAAATACACACCTGTAAGATTATAATACACTTGTAAGCTTGTAATACACACACACACACACACACACACACACACCTACCTGTAAGCTTGTAATACACACACACCTGTAAGATTGTAATACACAGAGTCCAGCCTAGGCGTCCATCCGGCCTCAGCAGCCCTTGCTGGTTTTCCTGCTGGTGGTTATACTTACCTCTCCTGGCTCCCTGCAGCCACTGCTGACCCCTCTCTGCAGTGACAGCCGGTGATTGGCTGAGCTGCCTATCACTGCACAGACTGTAATACATATATATATATACATATCACTAGGAAAGGTTCTAAAATTATCCGCAGACTCACACAAATCACAAATGAAGAAACAGGAAGTCTGTGCAGAACAGGAAACAGGAGGTCTAGTCTGGGGGCAGGACACAGGACAGGATTTTGAGGATTCTTCCATAGACGGATTATTGTGAGGCTGGCTGTATATACTATATACATCACAGAGAAGCATCCACATTCCTACATACTACAGCTCCCCCATCATGGAGTGGATAGGACCGGAATCGGACACCTGAGTACAGGACGCTCATCTGATACTACAGGCAGCAGCAATGGGGCCTGCACTGATCCCTGCACTACTGCACAGCTGATCTCCAGCCTCCGCTGAACATTAAAGAGGCACTCCGGTGAAAATATTTTTCTTTCAAATCAACCAGTTTCAGAAAGTTTTATAGATTTGTAATTTACTTCTATTTAAAAATCTCCAGTCTTCCAGTACTTATCAGCTGCTGTATGTCCTGCAGGAAGTGGTGTATTCCCTCCAGTCTGACACAGTGCTCTCTGCTGCCACCTCTATCCATGTCAGGAATTGTTCAGAGCAGCAGCAAATCCCCATAGAAAACCTCTCCTGGTCTGGACAGTTCCTGACATAGACAGAGGGGGCAGCAGAGAGCACTGTGTCCAACTGGAGAGAATACACCACTGCTCATTCTCAGGAAATCTTGACTCTTTTACATCAGTCGAGCCCTGTGTAATCTATGGAGAGGGGAGGAGGGAGATTAGTTGGCAGCAGAGAGCAGAGAACAAAGGATTACACAGCGGGAGCTGCATAAAAGCCGGTATTCAGAGGTCAGAGAGGTCAGTGCTGACTGTCAGAAGAGATAGCCAGTGATGTAGCTGTAAATTAACTCTTTGTTGTCCTGTTTTGATGCCTCATCTCCCTCCACCCCTCCCCTCTCCATAAGAGAACCATGAAGAGCTTCAAACTGCTTTTTCATGATAAAAATGCATATAAAAATGCTAATAAATCCAATTACAAAGTTTCTTAAAATCGCCTGGACTATTGATTTCTGCAAAAAAAAAATGTAAACGACAAGGTTGTTCTCAACTTCCATGTATTCACGTCATCCTCCATTCACACAGAGAGGATGTGAGCATGTGTGGGAGTCAGGCTTCGGCCTACTCAGACAAGGGTTGTGGCTGAGTGACAGACCCAGGTGACTCTATAGAAATCTATGACCTTTGACCTTATGGGTCTCTGTGTGAGGATCACAATGTTTGGCATAGATGCATGGAATTATACAGTACAGAGAATATGTCAGGGCTGGGGGATAGAATTGTTTAGTATTTCCCTTCTCTTTTCCCCAGATATGTAGTTATGGGGCGGCCACCAGAATCTGCCATGGGAACCGTCACGGTCAGGACGTTGTTACTGATTGATTGGTCTGTTTACCTTACGGATTGTATCATATCACACTGGTCTGTGTGTGTCCTCCTCAGGGCCGTATTAAGGATTAAGGAAAAAGCCAGAGCCAAACTATCCTGGGTAACTAATATAAGGAGGAGGATGATGATAAAGAGGAGGATGATAAGGAGGAGGAGAATGAGGAAGATGATGATACGGAGGAGGATGGTGAGGATGAGGATGATGGTAAGGATAAGGATGATAGGAAAGGAGTATGATGGTGAGGATGAGAATGATGAGGAGGACGAGTATGATGGTGAGGATGAGGATGATAAGGAGGAGGAGAATTACTTGTATTGTGGGTTTTCCTTCTCATCACTGCACTAAACATTATCATCAAATCTGGGCACTTGTACTGTTACAGTCCTATTAGATGACGCGATTTTTAACGATTACCGCTGATTTTGGTGTCAGCCCCAAACGAATGATGAAGGATTTCTCGATGGCCGTTTGATCGTTACTGCATTTACACAAAGCGATTATCGTATAAATTCCACTGATATAAGGATAATTTGCATGATTATCATTCAGTGTAATAGCGCCATAAGCCATAGACTGATCCTGGAGGGGTTCACTGTCCATGGTCAGGAGGGGCACCCACACCAGGCAAACCTACAAGAACATATCGGCATATCGGCACATATAGCAATTCCCTTACATCCTGGGGCCTTGAGACCACTCACTGACGTTACAGAGCAGGGTCCTACACCAGCCCCCATTAGGACCATTCTACTTGGACCAGCCCCCATCAGAAGACCATTATACTTGGACCAGCATTATACTTGGACCAGCCACCATCAGAAGACCGATATCCTTAGACCAGCCCCCATCAGAAGACCATTAAACTTGGACCAGCCCCCATCAGAAGACCATTAAACTTGGACCACCCACCATCAGAAGACCATTATATTTGGACCAGTCATCATCCGAAGACCATTATTTTTGAACCAACCCCCATCAGAAGACCATTATACTTGGACCAGCCCCCATCAGACGACCATTATACTTGGACCAGCCATCATCTGAAGACCATTATACTTGGACCAGCCCCCATCAGAAGACCATTATTCTTGGACCAGCCACCATCAGTAGACCATGATACTTGGACCAGCCCCCATCAGAAGACCATTATACTTGGACCAGCCCCCATCAAAAGACCATTATACTTGGACCAGCCCCCATCAAAAGACCATTATACTTGGACCAGCACTATACTTGAACCAGCCATCATCCGAAGACCATTATTCTTGGACCAGCCACCATCAGTAGACCATGATACTTGGACCAGCCCCCATCAGAAGACCATTATACTTGGACCAGCCCCCATCAGAAGACCATTATACTTGGACCAGCCCCCATCAGAAGACCATTTTACTTGGACCAGCCCCCATCAGAAGACCATTATACTTGGACCAGCCCCCATCAGAAGACCATTATACTTGGACCAGCCATCATCAAAAGACCATTATACTTGGACTTGCCATAGCATTATCATCACGCCATGTTCCACATTCCTATCTTGGAAACCTAATGCCTCCTACATCTCTGTCCCTGACTGAAAATCATTCAGACACTTATCTATGTGGGAAGAAGAACATGGTATACTGGTACAAGGACAGGTTACAAATAACAGGATACAGATAAGCCACACTGCTATGTGGAGGAGGTCGCGGCGGTGCCAAATACTGATGAATAGCAACTCACACGTCTACTATCCATGAGCGGGGGGGTCGGGGCTGCTCAGTAATATTCTTACACATAGAAAAGGCTTGTATAGAGTGGCAGCAGTCACAATGTTATATGGAGAGCACAGTGCTGGACAAATACTTTTCAGTATGCAGTCTGGCCTGGGATTGTTGGGGGGTCATGGGGTTTTTGGTATGCATTATGGCCTGGGATTGTTGGGGGGTCATGGGGATTTCGGTATGCATTATGGCCTGGGATTGTTGGGGGGTCATGGGGTTTTCGGGATGCAGTGCTGTCTGGGATTGTCAGGGGGGTGGGGCATGGGATTTTCGGGATGCAGTCCGGCCTGGGGTTGTTGGTTGGGCATGGGGTTTTCGGGATGCAGTCCGGCCTGGGGTTGTTGGTTGGGCATGGGGTTTTCGGGATGCAGTCCGGCCTGGGGTTGTTGGTTGGGCATGGGGTTTTCGGGATGCAGTCCGGCCTGGGGTTGTTGGTTGGGCATGGGGTTTTCGGGATGCAGTCCGGCCTGGGGTTGTTGGTTGGGCATGGGGTTTTCGGGATGCAGTGCTGTCTGGGATTGTCAGGGGGGTGGGGCATGGGATTTTCGGGATGCAGTCCGGCCTGGGGTTGTTGGTTGGGCATGGGGTTTTCGGGATGCAGTCCGGCCTGGGGTTGTTGGTTGGGCATGGGGTTTTCGGGATGCAGTCCGGCCTGGGGTTGTTGGTTGGGCATGGGGTTTTCGGGATGCAGTCCGGCCTGGGGTTGTTGGTTGAGCATGGGGTTTTCGGGATGTGGTCCGGCCTGGGGTTGTTGGTTGGGCATGGGGTTTTCAGGAAGCAGTCCTGTCTGGGGTTGGGGGTGGGCATGGGGTTTTCGGGACACAGTCCGGCCTGGTTGGTGGTTGGTTGAGCATGGGGTTTTCGGGATGCAGTCCGGTCTGGGGTTGTTGGGGAAGGGTCATGTAGTTTTCGGGATGCAGTCCGGCCTGGGGTTGTTGGTTGAGTATGGGTTTTGCAGGAAGCAGTCCGGCCTGGGGTTGTTGGGGGGGGGGGGGGGGGGGCATGGGGTTTTCAGGACGCAGTCTGGCCTGGGGTTGTTGGGGTGTGTGTGTGTGCATGTAGTTTGCTGAATGCAGTCCGGCCTGGGGTTGTTGGGGGGCATGGGTGTCTGTTCTCTTGGGGTTGTTGGGGGGGGGGGGGCATGGGTGTCTGTTCTCTTCTCTTATACTGTAAGTACACTTATAAGGTGCTGGACAGCCACCTGATTAAACAGTATGGCTGGAATAGGCCGTTCCCAGCACAGGGATTTGTGCCAATGAACCAGTGTCCTTGGACTCTTTAATATGAAGCAATCCAGGTCTCGGCACTTGTTTGTACCTGGTTAATATATTACTTTTATTTATGAGGTGTCCGTGTGGGTTTTCGTTCTCAATAGTGTATTACGGCTCTACTACCGACCATTATGTCCATAGAATACGGTGAATGGAGGCACGGCTGGGAACGATGGACCATAACAATAAAGATTCAGAAGAATGCAGGGGCTGAACGGGCCGGGATTGGAACAACCACTTATATTGTAGGACCAGTATGTATATAGGAGATGATGGGAGTTGTACCGTATGTATATAGGAGATAATGGGAGTTGTACCGTATGTATATAGGAGATGATGGGAGTTGTACCGTATGTATATAGGAGATGATGGGAGTTGTACAGTATGTATATAGGAGATGATGGGAGTTGTACAGTATGTATATAGGAGATGATGGGAGTTGTACCGTATGTATATAGGAGATAATGGGAGTTGTACAGTATGTATATAGGAGATGATGGGAGTTGTACAGTATGTATATAGGAGATGATGGGAGTTGTACCGTATGTATATAGGAGATGATGGGAGTTGTACAGTATGTATATAGGAGATGATGGGAGTTGTACAGTATGTATATAGGAGATGATGGGAGTTGTACAGTATGTATATAGGAGATGATGGGAGTTGTACCGTATGTATATAGGAGATGATGGGAGTTGTATAGTACAGTATGTATATAGTAGATGATGGAAGTTGCACCGTAATATATAGTAGATGATGGGAGTTGTACAATATGCATAGTTGCCAACAGTCTCGGTTCTGAGGAGCCCCGCCCCCTGTCGCCCACCACACCTTTAGCTATAAGCAGTAATGAGTGCTTTTAGATAACAGTGTACTAACACAACAGGGAACCATAAGCTCCTGCTGTGACAGTATCTCTTGTGGCTACAGGCAGTATCTGCCTCCAGCCACAAGGGGCCGCTCTCTCCTCCCGGCAACCGACGCGAGTGAAATCACTGATGCAGAGCAGGGAAAGGAGTTACTGGGGGACTAGAGGAACCATACGGGGTATAGCTTTTTTGTTTTAATTACAGATAAGGGGGTAGTGGTATGATGATGGAGAAGCAGGAGGATTAGGGGTAGTAGTATGATGATGGAGGAGCAGGAGGATGATGAAAGAGGTAGTAGTATGATGATGGAGGAGCAGGAGGATGAAGTGAGAAGTAGTATGATGATTGTGGAGCAGGAGGATGAAGGGGTAGTAGTACTATGATAGAGCAGGAGGATGAAGGGGGTAGTAGAATGACGGTGGAGGTGCAGGAGGACAAAGTGAGTAGTAGTATGATGATGGAGGGGCAGGAGGATGAAGGTGGTAGTAATATGGTGATGAAGGGGGTAGTAGTATAATGGTGGAGGTGCAGGAGGACAAAGGGGGTAGTAGTATGATGATGAAGGGCAGTAGGATGAAGGGGGTAGTAGTATGATAGAGAGGCAGGATGATGAAAGGGGTAGTAGTAGTATGATGATTGTGGAGCAGGAGGATGAAGGGGTAGTAGTACTATGATAGAGCAGGAGGATGAAGGGGGTAGTAGAATGACGGTGGAGGTGCAGGAGGACAAAGTGAGTAGTAGTATGATGATGGAGGGGCAGGAGGATGAAGGTGGTAGTAATATGGTGATGAAGGGGGTAGTAGTATAATGGTGGAGGTGCAGGAGGACAAAGGGGGTAGTAGTATGATGATGAAGGGCAGTAGGATGAAGGGGGTAGTAGTATGATAGAGAGACAGGATGATGAAAGGGGTAGTAGTAGTATGATGATTTTGGAGCAGGAGGATGAAGGGGTAGTAGTACTATGATAGAGCAGGAGGATGAAGGGGGTAGTAGAATGACGGTGGAGGTGCAGGAGGACAAAGTGAGTAGTAGTATGATGATGGAGGGGCAGGAGGATGAAGGTGGTAGTAATATGGTGATGAAGGGGGTAGTAGTATAATGGTGGAGGTGCAGGAGGACAAAGGGGGTAGTAGTATGATGATGGAGTACTAGTATGATGATGAAGGGCAGTAGGATGAAGGGGGTAGTAGTATGATAGAGAGGCAGGATGATGAAAGGGGTAGTAGTAGTATGATGATTGTGGAGCAGGAGGATGAAGGGGTAGTAGTATGATGATGGAGGCGCAGGAGGATGAACGGGGTAGTAGTATGAAGATTGTGGAGCAGGAGGATAAAGGGGGTAGTAGTACGATGATTGTGGAGCAGGGGGATGAAGGGGGTAGTAGTATGATGATGGAGAAGCAGGAGGATGAATGTGGTAGTAATATGAAGATTGTGGAGCAGGAGGATGAAGGGGGTGGTATGATGATTGTGGAGCAGGAGGATGAAGTGGGTGGTATGATGATTGTGGAGCAGGAGGATGAAGTGGGTAGTATGATGATTGTGGAGCAGGAGGATGAAGGGGGTAGTAATATGATGATTGTGGAGCAGGAGGATGAAGGGGTTAGTAGTATTATAATGGAGGACAGGATGATGAAGGGGTATTAGTATAATGATGGAGGGCAGGAGGATGAAGGGGTAGTAGTATGATGATGGAGTACTAGTATGATGATGAAGGGCAGTAGGATGAAGGGGGTAGTAGTATGATAGAGAGGCAGGATGATGAAAGGGGTAGTAGTAGTATGATGATTGTGGAGCAGGAGGATGAAGGGGTAGTAGTATGATGATGGAAGCGCAGGAGGATGAACGGGGTAGTAGTATGAAGATTGTGGAGCAGGAGGATAAAGGGGTAGTAGTACGATGATTGTGGAGCAGGGGGATGAAGGGGGTAGTAGTATGATGATGGAGAAGCAGGAGGATGAATGTGGTAGTAATATGAAGATTGTGGAGCAGGAGGATGAAGGGGGTGGTATGATGATTGTGGAGCAGGAGGATGAAGGGGGTAGTAATATGATGATTGTGGAGCAGGAGGATGAAGGGGTTAGTAGTATTATAATGGAGGACAGGATGATGAAGGGGTAGTAGTATAATGATGGAGGGCAGGAGGATGAAGGGGTAGTAGTATGATGATGGAGGGGCAGGAGGATGAAGGGGTAGTAGTATGATGGAGAGGCAGGAGGATGAAGGGGTAGTAGTATGATGATTGTGGAGCAGGAGAATAAAGGGGGTAGTAGTATGATGGAGAGGCAGGATGATGAAGGGGTAGTAGTATGATGATTGTGGATCAGGAGGATGAAGGGGGTAGTAGTATGATGGAGGGCAGGAGGATGAAGGGGTAGTAGTATGATGATGGAGGGGCAGGAGGATGAAGGGGTAGTAGTATGATGATTGTGGAGCAGGAGGATGAAGAAGGTAGTAGTATTATAATGGAGGGGCAGGAGGATGAAGGGGTATTAGTATGATGATGGAGGGGCAGGAGGATGAAGGGGTAGTAGTATGATGATGGAGGGGCAGGAGGATGAAGGGGTATTAGTATGATGATGGAGGGGCAGGAGGATGAAGGGGTAGTAGTATGATGATTGTGGAGCAGGAGAATAAAGGAGGTAGTAGTATGATGGAGAGGCAGGATGATGAAGGGGTAGTAGTATGATGATTGTGGATCAGGAGGATGAAGGGGGTAGTAGTATGATGGAGAGGCAGGATGATGAAAGGGGTAGTAGTATGATGATTGTGGATCAGGAGGATGAAGGGGGTAGTAGTATGATGGAGAGGCAGGATGATGAAGGGGGTAGTAGTATGATGGAGAGGCAGGATGATGAAAGGGGTAGTAGTATAATGATGGATGGGCAGAAGGATAATGAAGAGGGTAGTAGTATTATGATTGTGGAGCAGGAGGATGAAGGGGGTAGTAGTATGACGATGGAGGAGCAGCAGGATGAAGGGGTAGTAGTATGATGATTGTGGAGCAGGAGGATGAAGGGGGTAGTAGTATGATGATGGAGGATCAGGGGGATGAAGGGGTAGTAGTATGATGATTGTGAAGAAGGAGGATGTGAGGAGAATTTTCTCATCTATCAATCGCGGGACACGGATGATCTGAATCTAAGCATAAGACACTTCCAGAAGAGCTTCAGAGCAGCGCCCCGCGTACAACTTTTTTTGCATTAAATACATGATTTTTGTGGTAAACACAGAGACAAGTGAACTTCCTGCCCAAAAGCTGCCAGGCTTTATTTCCACTCAACTGCACCTCTTTATAAGTTCAGTACTTAAAGGGGTATACCCCCAAAAATTATTTTTGCATTAATACGTTGCCCACCCATAGCTTTCCGTCTTTCTAATATCAATGTATTATGGATTCTGCACAGTTTTGCTGTTATCTAGGTTCATTCACCCCCACCAAACACACAGAATCATCAAATCTCAGTCCAACCCGTCTCCACTCCCTGCTCCTGGCCCCCACCCTCCGAGACGGCATCACATGTCCTCCATCTCTTCAATGGGCTGGGTTAGTGCTTCTAACCCGGCTCACTGAAGTGAGGGAGGACACTGACAGGGGCGGCTGCTGTTAGAGATGGAGACAGTGATCAGGGCAGCTGCCACTGTCTCCCTCTCTAACAGCAGCCACCCCCGTCTCCCGCAGCACGGTCACCCAGCACCCCCCAGCGCTCACCCGCGACACCCGAATCCCCACACTCACCCGCAGCACTGTCCCCCCCCCCCCAGTGTGGCTTCTGCTCGCCCGCGGCCGTCAACCCCCCCCCCCCCTGACCAGTGCACAGTGCGGCCCGCCCTTCCCCCTGCTCACCCACGGCCCTGTGCACAGTGCTCCCCCCCCCGTCACCCGCGACACCACCCCCCCCCTCAACTTGAAAGGGTAAGATTCCGTTTTATCCACCCTGTTCTTCAAGTGACAAGTGATTAGTAACACTGAGGCCGGCAGTGAAGCTATGACACCAAACACGTGCTTTAGTGTCGCTCCTCTCTCAGCAGAGTGCACTGGTCTCTATTGCAAATACAAAGGGGTCTCATACAATTTAGGGTGGGCTCAAAATGTACAGGAGTACAGGAGTAACTTCTCATTGGCTGCAGTCCAGAGATAAGGCACAGTTCTTTACATATCCATGACTTCACAAAAATGGTCTGGCACTTCTATGTAGGGTCAGGGCTCTTCTCAATATATATCCTGGATGGTATAGGCCTGAGTGACAGGGTGGTCTGTGTCCGGGACAGTGGTTGTAACAGGAAACCTCCACACATGCAGATTCCTTGTGCTATATATATTGGTTGAGACGCAAGTCAAAGAATAACAATATTTTTAAAGTGACTATACCACCAGGCCCAGGCTGAAGCACCCACCCTTAGTGGGAAGAAACCCCAGCCCCTTCATGACGTGACTCCATTAGAATCAATGGAACCCTATCATAGAGGGGCTGGGGGTTTCCTCCCACTAAGGTTGGGTCGGTTAACCTCCAGTGCTTCAGCCTGGGCCTGGTGGTACAGTCACTTTAATATATACTATATACTTCACAAACTGACTTCTGCTACTCCGCTGCTCAACCTCTGCTGCCTCAACTCTGCTACTCCGCTGCCTCAACTCTGCTACTCCGCTGCCTCAACTCTGCTACTCCGCTGCCTCAACTCTGCTACTCCGCTGCCTCAACTCTGCTACTCCGCTGCCTCAACTCTGCTACTCCGCTGACTCAACTCTGCTACCTCAACTCTGCTACTCTGCTGCCTCAACTCTGCTACTCCGCTGCCTCAACTCTGCTACCCCGCTGCCTCAACTCTGCTACCCCGCTGCCTCAACTCTGCTACCCCGCTGCCTCAACTCTGCTACCCTGCTGCCTCAACTCTGCTACTCTGCTTCCTCAACTCTGCCGCCTCAACTGTGCTACTCCGCTGCCTCAACTATGCTACTCTGATGCTTTAAATCTGCTGCCTCAAATCTGCTACCCCGCTGCCTCAACTCTGCTATTCCCCCCCTATAAGAGTCCTGCAGCTCGTCCCCCGTCCCTCTCCTCCCCATAGGAGTCCTGCAGCTCGTCCCTGTCCTCCCCATAGGAGTCCTGCAGCTTGTCCCCCGTCCCTGTTCTCCCCATAGGAGTCCTGCAGCTCGTCCCTGTCCTCCCCATAGGAGTCCTGCAACTCGTCCCCCGTCCCTGTCCTCCCCATAGGAGTCCTGCAGCTCGTCCCCCGTCCCTGTCCTCCCCATAAGAGTCCTGCAGCTCATCCCCCGTCCCTGTGCCCCCCTATAGGACTCCTGCAGCTCATCCCCCGTCCCTCTCCTCCCCATAGGAGTCCTGCAACTCGTCCCCCGTCCCTGTCCTCCCCATAGGAGTCCTGCAACTCGTCCCCCGTCCCTGTCCTCCCCATAGGAGTCCTGCAGCTCATCCCCCCGTCCCTGTCCTCCCCATAGGAGTCCTACAGCTCGTCCCTGTACCCCCCTATAGGAGTCCTGCAGCTCGTCCCCCGTCCCTCTCCTCCCCATAGGAGTCCTGCAGCTCGTCCCCCGTCCCTCTCCTCCCCATAGGAGTCCTGCAGCTCGTCCCTGTCCTCCCCATAGGAGTCCTGCAGCTTGTCCCCCGTCCCTGTCCCTTTCCTCCCCATAGGAGTCCTGCAGCTCATCCCCCGTCCCTGTCCCCCCCTATAAGAGTCCTGCAGCTCGTCCCCCGTCCCTCTCCTCCCCATAGGAGTCCTGCAGCTCGTCCCTGTCCTCCCCATAGGAGTCCTGCAGCTAGTCCCCGTCCCTCTCCTCCCCATAGGAGTCCTGCAGCTCGTCCCCCGTCCCTGTCCTCCCCATAGGAGTCCTGCAGCTCATCCCCCGTCCCTGTCCCCCCCTATAGGAGTCCTGCAGCTCGTCCCCCGTCCCTGTCCTCCCCATCGGAGTCCTGCAGCTCGTCCCCCGTCCCTGTTCCCCCCTATAGGAGTCCTGCAGCTCGTCCCCCGTCCCTGTCCTCCCCATAGGAGTCCTGCAGCTAGTCCCCCGTCCCTCTCCTCCCCATAGGAGTCCTGCAGCTCGTCCCCGTCCCTGTTCTCCCCATAGGAGTCCTGCAGCTCATCCCCCGTCCCTCTCCTCCCCATAGGAGTCCTGCAGCTAGTCCCCCGTCCCTCTCCTCCCCATAGGAGTCCTGCAGCTCGTCCCCGTCCCTGTCTTCCCCATAGGAGTCCTGCAGCTCATCCCCCGTCCCTGTCCCCCCCTATAGGAGTCCTGCAGCTCGTCCCCCGTCCCTCTCCTCCCCATAGGAGTCCTGCAGCTCGTCCCCCGTCCCTGTGTCCCCCTATAGGAGTCCTGCAGCTCGTCCCCCGTCCCTCTCCTCCCCATAGGAGTCCTGCAGCTCGTCCCCGCAGTAGTATCACAACATCCCTCTGGGCCTCCTCATATTCTCCTATCCCCCTCACATAGTACTAGTGGTGTGGGCGTGGTCACAGTATAGCTGAAGGAAAACAGAGGGGTGGGGCACAGCATGCTATCAGTGCAGGGGCGGGGTCAGGCAAATGGGCGGGGTCAGCTGTGTAGCTGCTGTCAGCTGTTGATATGGTTGGAGGCCACTGAGCAGAGAGAGATCCGAGCAGCTGTGTGTGCGCTGTATGTATATACTGTACTCTACTCATATATATATCTATACTTTACTCTACTCATATATATATATACTGTGCTATACTCATATATAGATGTATATTGTACTCTACATATATATATATATATATATATATATATATATATATATAGTGCTATACTCATATATAAATATATATATATACACTGTACTCTACTCATATGTATATATACTGTGCTATACTCATATATATGTATACTGTACTCATATATATATATATATATATATATACTGTGCTATACTCATATATAGATGTATATTGTACTCTACTCATATATATATATATATATATATATACTGTGCTATACTCATATATAAATATATATATATATATATATACACTGTACTCTACTCATATGTATATATACTGTGCTATACTCATATATATGTATACTGTACTCTACTCATATATATATATATATATATATATATACTGTGCTATACTCATATATAGATGTATATTGTACTCTACTTATATATATATATATATATATATATATATACTGTGCTATACTCATATATAGATGTATATTGTACTCTACTTATATATATATATATATATATATATATATATACTGTGCTATACTCATATATAGATGTATATTGTACTCTACATATATATATATATATTATGCTATACTCATATATAAATATATATATATATATATATATATATATACTGTACTCTACTCATATGTATATATACTGTGCTATACTCATATGTATGTACTGTACTCTACTCATATATATATATATATATATATATATATATATTAATATATATACTGTGCTATATTATACTATACTGTACACAGCAGCAGTGTGTGGGGTATACACTGTATATACAGGTCTGCAGAGCATCTCACATGGTCCTCTCTGTACTCAGCAGCAGTGTGTGGGGGTATAAACTGTATATACAGGTCTGCAGAGCATCTCACAGGGTCCTCTCTGTACTCAGCAGAAGTGTGTGAGGAATACACTGTATATATAGGTCTGCAGAGCATTGCTCCGTGTCCCAGGACGGGCTGTGAGGGGGTCTCCTCTGCCTGGGTTGCTGTGTGGGGTATACACTGTATATACAGGTCTGCAGAGCATTGCTCCATGTCCCAGGACGGGCTGTGAGGGGGTCTCTTCTGCCTGGGTTGCTGTGTGGGGTATACACTGTATATACAGGTCTGCAGAGCATTGCTCAGTGTCCCAGGACTGGCTGTGAGGGGGTCTCCTCTGCCTGTGTTGCTGTGTGGGGTATACACTGTATATACAGGTCTGCAGAGCATTGCTCAGTGTCCCAGGACTGGCTGTGAGGGGGTCTCCTCTGCCCCCCTGCCTGTGTTGCTGTGTGGGGTATACACTGTATATACAGGTCTGCAGAGCATTGCTCCGTGTCCCAGGACGGGCTGTGAGGGGGTCTCCTCTGCCTGGGTTGCTGTGTGGGGTATACACTGTATATACAGGTCTGCAGAGCATTGCTCCATGTCCCAGGACGGGCTGTGAGGGGGTCTCTTCTGCCTGGGTTGCTGTGTGGGGTATACACTGTATATACAGGTCTGCAGAGCATTGCTCAGTGTCCCAGGACTGGCTGTGAGGGGGTCTCCTCTGCCTGTGTTGCTGTGTGGGGTATACACTGTATATACAGGTCTGCAGAGCATTGCTCAGTGTCCCAGGACTGGCTGTGAGGGGGTCTCCTCTGCCCCCCTGCCTGTGTTGCTGTGTGGGGTATACACTGTATATACAGGTCTGCGGAGCATTGCTCCATGTCCCAGGACTGGCTGTGAGGGGGTCTCCTCTGCCCCCCTGCCTGTGTTGCTGTGTGGGGTATACACTGTATATACAGGTCTGCAGAGCATTGCTCCATGTCCCAGGACTGGCTGTGAGGGGGTCTCCTCTGCCCCCCTGCCTGTGTTGCTGTGTGGGGTATACACTGTATATACAGGTCTGCAGAGCATTGCTCCATGTCCCAGGACGGGCTGTGAGGGGGTCTCTTCTGCCTGGGTTGCTGTGTGGGGTATACACTGTATATACAGGTCTGCAGAGCATTGCTCCATGTCCCAGGACTGGCTGTGAGGGGGTCTCCTCTGCCCCCCTGCCTGTGTTGCTGTGTGGGGTATACACTGTATATACAGGTCTGCAGAGCATTGCTCCATGTCCCAGGACTGGCTGTGAGGGGGTCTCCTCTGCCCCCCTGCCTGTGTTGCTGTGTGGGGTATACACTGTATATACAGGTCTGCAGAGCATTGCTCAGTGTCCCAGGACTGGCTGTGAGGGGGTCTCCTCTGCCTGGGTTGCTGTGTGGGGTATACACTGTATATACAGGTCTGCAGAGCATTGCTCAGTGTCCCAGGACTGGCTGTGAGGGGGTCTCCTCTGCCCCCCTGCCTGTGTTGCTGTGTGGGGTATACACTGTATATACAGGTCTGCAGAGCATTGCTCCATGTCCCAGGACTGGCTGTGAGGGGGTCTCCTCTGCCCCCCTGCCTGTGTTGCTGTGTGGGGTATACACTGTATATACAGGTCTGCAGAGCATTGCTCCATGTCCCAGGACTGGCTGTGAGGGGGTCTCCTCTGCCCCCCTGCCTGTGTTGCTGTGTGGGGTATACACTGTATATACAGGTCTGCAGAGCATTGCTCCATGTCCCAGGACTGGCTGTGAGGGGGTCTCCTCTGCCCCCCTGCCTGTGTTGCTGTGTGGGGTATACACTGTATATACAGGTCTGCAGAGCATTGCTCCATGTCCCAGGACTGGCTGTGAGGGGGTCTCCTCTGCCCCCCTGCCTGTGTTGCTGTGTGGGGGAGGAGTGAAGCTCTGGAAGCTTTTACTTTCATTTCCTTTGGCCGGGGGAGTGGAGACTTCTGCAGTTTGTTCTCCCAGAACAGCCGAAATCCAGCACTCCGCAGCCACAGCCGGGGACCCCCGACCACTGGATAGAATGTCCTGTGCGTCCATACAGGTACTGCTCAGCTACATGCCCACCGCACTGCAGAGACCCCCACCACACAGTGCCAGAGCCCCATACAGTGCCAGACCCAGAGACCCCCCCACATACAGTGCCAGATCTAGAGGCCCCCACCATACAGCTACAGCCCCCATACAGTGCCAGACCCCCCACCATACAGCTACAGACCCCCATACAGTGCCAGACACAGAGACCCCCACCATACAGCCACAGACCTTCATACAGTGCAAGACCCAGAGACCCCCACCCCATACAGCTACAGCCCCCCAAACAGTGCCAGATCCCCACCACCACCACCACCATACAGGTACAGACCCCCATACAGTGCCAGACCCCCCACCATACAGCTACAGACCCCCATACAGTGCTCGAACCAGAGACCCCCACCATACAGCCACAGACCTTCATACAGTGCAAAACCCAGAGACCCCCACCCCATACAGCTACAGCCCCCCAAACAGTGCCAGATCCCCACCACCACCACCACCATACAGGTACAGACCCCCATACAGTGCCAGACCCCCCACCATACAGCTACAGACCCCCATACAGTGCTCGAACCAGAGACCCCCACCATACAGCTACAGACCCCTATACAGTGCCAGACCCCCCCACCTTACAGCTACAGACTCATATACAGTGCCAGCCACAGTGACCCCCACCATACAGCCACAGCCCCCATACAGTGCCAGACCCCCCACCATACAGCCACAGACCCCACACAGTGCCAATGGAGAGACCCCCATTATACAGCCACTTACCGCCCCCATACAGTGCCAGACCCAGAGACCCCCACCATACAGCCACAGACCCCATACAGTACCAACACCCCCCGTACAGCCACAAAACACCATACAGTGCCAGACCCCACCATACTGCCACAGACCCCTATACAGTGCCAGACCCAGAGACCCCCACCATACAGACACAGCCGCCATACAGTACCAGACCCCCCCCCCCACCATACAGCCACAGACCCCCATACAGTGCCAGACCCAGAGACCCCCACCATACAGCCACAGAGCCCCATACAGTGCCAGACCCAGAGACCCCCATACAGTGCCAGACCCAGAGACCCCCACCATACAGCCACAGACCCCCATACAATACCAGACCCTCCCCCTCATACAGCCATAGACCCCTATACAGTGCCAGACCCAGAGACCCCCACCATACAGACACAGCCGCCATACAGTGCCAGACCCAGAGACCCCCACTATACAGCCACAGACCCCCATACAGTGCCAGACCCAGAGACCCCCACCATACAGCCACAGACCCCCATACAATACTAGACCCTCCCCCTCATACAGCCATAGACCCCTATACAGTGCCAGACCCAGAGACCCCCACCATACAGACACAGCCGCCATACAGTGCCAGACCCAGAGACCCCCACTATACAGCCACAGACCCCCATACAGTGCCAGACCCAGAGACCCCCCACCATACAGCCACAGACCCCCATACAGTGCCAGACCCAGAGACCCCCACCATACAGCCACAGACCCCCATACAGTGCCAGACCCAGAGACCCCCACTATACAGCCACAGACCCCCATACAATACCAGACCCTACCCCTCATACAGCCATAGACCCCTATACAGTGCCAGACCCAGACACCCCCACCATACAGACACAGCCGCCATACAGTGCCAGACCCAGAGACCCCCACTATACAGCCACAGACCCCCATACAATACCAGACCCTACCCCTCATACAGCCATAGACCCCTATACAGTGCCAGACCCAGACACCCCCACCATACAGACACAGCTGCCATACAGTGCCAGCAGCAGAGACCCCACCATACAGACACAGCCGCCATACAGTGCCAGACCCCCCCACCATACAGCTACAGACCCTCATACACTGCCAGACCCAGAGACCCCCACCATACAGCTACAGACCCTCATACAGTGCCAGACCCAGAGACCCCACCATACAGCCCCATCCCCATACAGTGCCAGATCCAGAGCCCCCCCCCACATACAGTGCCAGACCCAGAGACCCCCACTATACAGACACAGCCGCCATACAGTGCCAGTAGCAGAGACCCCCACCATACAGACACAGCCGCCATACAGTACCAGACCCCACCACCATACAGCTACAGACCCCCATACACTGCCAGACCCCCCACCATACAGCCACAGACCCCCATACAGTGCCAGACCCAGAGACGCCCACCATACAGCCACAGACTCAGTTGACTGCTGGAATGTAGACTGCTAGCCCAATAGACTGCTGGAATGTAGACTGCTAGCCCAATAGACTGCTAGAATGTAGACTGCTAGCCCAATAGACTGCTGGAATGTAGACTGCTAGCCCAATAGACTGCTGGAATGTAGACTGCTAGCCCAATAGACTGCTGGAATGTAGACTGCTAGCCCAATAGACTGCTGGAATGTAGACTGCTAGCCCAATAGACTGCTGGAATGTAGACTGCTAGCCCAATAGACTGCTAGAATGTAGACTGCTAGCCCAATAGACTGCTGGAATGTAGACTGCTAGCCCAATAGACTGCTGGAATGTAGACTGCTAGCCCAATAGACTGCTGGAATGTAGACTGCTAGCCCAATAGACTGCTGGCTTTCCTATTGTGTGAAGAGTTGAAGTTTTCTTCTTTCAGAAGGACAAGGGACTGGATTGTGTTGGCTGCATGATGGGGGGGATTAATGAAGTACAAGTACGCTGGTCTTAACTTAGGCACCGCCCCCTGTCCCCCTGCTGGATTCACTAAGGCTGCACTTACACATTCGGTAAAATTGTCCACGGTCGCAGATCCGCGAGCACGGACAATTGTAGGTACCATTAAAGTGAACGCAGCCATCCACATGATCCGTGGCGCGACCCCCACCACAATCCGCACTGCGAAAAAATAGGAGATGTCCCAGTGCGGATCACGGCACGAATCACCTGATATAGAAAAATAGAGGATGGTGATGTAGCAGCCATGAAAACTCAAGAAGGTGCAGGTCATTGGTGCAAGCCCTACAAGAAACACCGAGCCATGGAAAGATGTGGCCAAGGGTTATCTCCCGGTGACCCACAGTGGTAAAGACGGACAGTCATTCTGAGTGCATCTCAGCTGTTACCAAAAGTGCAAGGACAACCAGGGACGGCAAGCCAGTGGTCCATCATCTGGGAGATGTCCCATCCGGGATTTATAGATGAGAATCTTCTTAATGCAAGATAAGGGATGAAATGAGCGATGGGTAAACGTTAGGTCCTTGTAGATAGATCAGATGGTGAGAAGCGTTTGTGGGCGGAAAGAAAACCTCGCTGCCCTCGTTCTGCTCTCTGAGCTTCTTGACAGGAAACTGACACGTGATGTTATGTTATCAGGAAAAGTCGTGTCTTGTTTTGTATTGCTCGCACTTCACCCTGAGCTCCGTTCGGAGGAACTTTGTCGACAAATAATAATCTTATCTTTGGACTCAGAACATTCGTGCCCCATAATTGTCTTTATTGCAGAACCTGGATGTCGTGTTCCGATCATGGGTTGGTTCCGGTCGGCAGAGATGCGCCAGCTGCTGCACAACAAGTTTGTCGTCGTTCTCGGAGACTCCAGTAAGTGACGTCGCATTGCACAAATTGTGTATACAGCTGAACCCCTCATACGTACAGCAGTGTGCTCCCACCCCAGCTGATAGTGTGTGCCTGGTGTGTCCCAGGGACGCCTCCTCACGTCTCCAATGTCACCATCTGTCTTTCAGTTCAGAGATCCGTCTACAAGGACTTTGTGAAGCTGCTACGAGAAGACAGTCTCCTGTCTGATGTACAAATAAAAGACAAGGTGAGAGCATAGCTGCCTTCTCCTAACATACTCTGTGCTGCTGCCCGTAGGTAGAAAGTCGATGAGCTGAGGGACCATGAGACTTCAGCCCTGAGAGGGACCATAGCTCATCTCCTCCATCACATGGCTCAGCTCTCGTTGTTCTTTCTCCACAGGGGGAGCTGGGCTTTGAGAATGACACGCTGGTGGAGGGCGGCAAACGGGGTGAAATGCACAACAGGCCAACCTTTCGAGAAGTGCGGCAGTACCGGACCGGCCACCATCTTGTCCGCTTCTACTTTCTGACCCGCGCCTACTCTGACTACCTGGAGAGCGTACTGTCAGATTTCCAGAGTGGCCCCCAACCGGATGTGGTGATAGTAAACTCGTGCGTCTGGGATCTCATGAGGTGACCGATGTGTTTCTTTGTAGCAGCCCTCGCTGCCATGTTCATAATGTAGATACTCATTGTCCTCCTCTCCAGCAGGTGTAACCCCAATGCTCTAGAGACATACAAGACCAACGTGGATATCCTGTTCCAGCGCCTCAAGGAGGTGCTGAACCCCAAGTGCCTCATCATATGGACTTTGACCATGCCGGTTGGATACAAGGACCATGAAATCCCAGAGGTAACCACGTCAATGTCTTTGTGTCATAGAAGACCATAAAGTAAATGGCGCCCCCCATGTAACACCCTTGTTATGGGTTTGTGATTCCAGAACATAAGACACAACCTGCGATGGGACATTGTGGAGGCAAACTTCTTCAGTGCGACCATAGCGCACAGCCACAAGCTGGACGTGCTGGACATGCACCATCACTTCCTGGGCAACCTGCACTTCAGATGCAAAGATAGCATCCACTGGAACCAGCTGGCACATCGGAAGTACACCCAGATTCTGCTGACCCATATCGCAGAGTCCTGGGGGGTGGAGGTGCCCAGAAGTAGTATGCCGGAAGGTGCGTGATGACGCTTACCTTTATATTGTCTGAGGAGTTTGCAGTCTAATCACCCAGACTGGTCTCCATGTTACTTTTTCTCCCCCATGTTTCAGGATTTATGGCACACTTGGCTCCTCCTCACCCGGTTGCACCTGGAAGCGATCCCTATCCCAGACCGTACTCCACAATGCAAGAGCAAGATTATCCAAACCAGGGTAAGACCAGGAGTGTCATTCTGGGTGCAATGGTCAAGTATCACAATCTGTATGGTCCCATTATTATGACCACTTATTACCTTGGACATTGGCAGCAAGTAACTGATGTAGGAGTCACATGTACTGAGCAGCATGGTGGGTATATATGTATTCTTGTGCTGCTATAGTGACTATGGTGAGTGGACAACTGGCGCTATTGTGAATAAGCAACGTGCAAACTACAGTGCACAACGTGCCGTTGATGTGAGAGGTGAACGTCACGAAGATGCAGAGAGTAGACAACACGTTGTGGTGGAGCAGCTCACCTCTATAATCAGCCCAGGGCTTACTAGATGTGTGTAAGACAACAGATCAGCGATCCCCACTGTGTATGGGGCTCCGGAGAAGACGGATGGTCACTGTCCTTCAGCTTTAGTATTCCCAAGCAGTATTGGGATTGGACCTCCACTGGTTGGTAAAGGGCTGTCTTCTCTGCTGGTTGGTAAATGGTTGTCTTCTCCAATGGTTGGTAAAGGGTTGTCTTCTCCGCTGGTTGGTAAAGGGTTGTCTTCTCTGCTGGTTTGTAAATGGTTGTCTTCTCTGATGGCTGGTAAAGGGTTATCCTCTCCACTAACTGGTAATAGGTTGTCTTCTCCTCTGATTGGTCAAGGGTTGTCTTCTTTGTCTTCTCCACTGATTGGTAAAGGGTTGTCTTCTCTGATGATTGGTAAAAGGTTTGTCTTCTCCACTGATTGGTAAAGGTTTGTCTTCTCCACTGATTCACAAGGGTTTGTCTTCTCCTCTGATTGGTAAAGGCTGTCTTCACTGCTGATTGGTAAAGGCTGTCTTCACTGCTGATTGGTAAAGGCTTGTCTTCTTTGTCTTCTCTGCTGGTTGGTAAAAGGTTGTCTTCTCTGCTGGTTGGTAAAGGGGTGTTTTCTCCACTGGTTGTTAATAGGTTGTCTTCTCTGATGATAGGTAAAGGGTTGTCTTCCCTGATGATAGGTAAAGGGTTGTCTTCTCTGATGATAGGTAAAAGGTTTGTCTCCTCCACTGATTCACAAGGGGTTGTCTTCTTCGCTGATTGGTAAAGGGTTAACTTCTCCATCTGTCTTCTCCTCTGATTGTTAAACGGTTGTCTTCTCCACTGATTGGTAATAAGTTGTCTTCTCTGATGATGGGTAAAGGGTTGTCTTCTCCACTGGTTGGTATAGGGCTGTCTTCTCCGCTGATGGGTAAAAGGTTGTCTTCTCTGCTGGTTGGTAAAGGGCTGTCTTCTGTGCTGATTTGTAAGGGGTTGTCTTCTCTCATCGGTAAAGGGTCTTCTCTGATGATGGGTAAAGGGCTGTCTTCTCTGCTGATTTGTAAGGGGTTGTCTTCTCTCATTAGTAAAGGGTCTTCTCTGATGATGGGTAAAGGGTTGTCTTCTCCACTGGTTGGTAAAGGGTTGTCTTTTCCGCTGGTTGGTAAAGGGTTGTCTTCTCTGATGATGGGTAAAGGGTTGTCTTCTCCACTGGTTGGTAAAGGGTTGTCTTCTCCACTGGTTGGTAAAGGGTTGTCTTCTCTGATGATGGGTAAAGGGTTGTCTTCTCCACTGGTTGGTAAAGGGTTGTCTTCTCTGATGATGGGTAAAGGGTTGTCTTCTCCGCTGATTGGTAAAGGGTTGTCTACTGTGCTGATTTGTAAAGGGTTGTCTTCTCTGATCAGTAAAGTGTTGTCTTCTGATTGTTAATAGGTTATCTTCTCCTCTTATTGGTAAAGGGCTATCTTCTCTGCTGGTTTGTAAAGGGTTGTCTTCTCTGCTGATTGGTAATAGGTTGTCTTCTCCTCTGGTTGGTAAAGGGCTGTCTTCTCTGCTGGTTGTCAAAGGGTTGTCTTCTCTGCTGGTTGGTAAAGGGTTGTCTTCTGTGCTGATTGGTAAAGGGCTGTCTTCTCCTCTGGTTGGTAAAGGGCTGTCTTCTCTGCTGGTTGGCAAAGGGTTGTCTTCTCTGCTGGTTGGCAAAGGGTTGTCTTCTCTGCTGGTTGGTAAAGGGCTGTCTTCTCTGCTGGTTGGTAAAGGGCTGTCTTCTCTGCTGGTTTGTAAAGGGTTGTCTTCTCTGCTGGTTTGTAAAGGGTTGTCTTCTCTGCTGGTTTGTAAAGGGTTGTCTTCTCTGCTGATTGGTAAAGGGCTGTCTTCTCTGCTGGTTGGTAAAGGGTTGTCTTCTGTGCTGGTTTGTAAAGGGTTGTCTTCTCTGCTGGTTGGTAAAGGGTTGTCTTCTCTGCTGGTTTGTAAAGGGTTGTCTTCTCTGCTGGTTTGTAAAGGGTTGTCTTCTCTGCTGATTGGTAAAGGGCTGTCTTCTCTGCTGGTTGGTAAAGGGTTGTCTTCTCTGCTGGTTGGTAAAGGGTTGTCTTCTGTGCTGATTGGTAAAGGGTTGTCTTCTCCACTGGTTGGCAAAGGGTTGTCTTCTCTGCTGGTTGGCAAAGGGTTGTCTTCTCTGCTGGTTGGTAAAGGGCTGTCTTCTCTGCTGGTTGGTAAAGGGCTGTCTTCTCTGCTGGTTTGTAAAGGGTTGTCTTCTCTGCTGGTTTGTAAAGGGTTGTCTTCTCTGCTGGTTTGTAAAGGGTTGTCTTCTCTGCTGATTGGTAAAGGGCTGTCTTCTCTGCTGGTTGGTAAAGGGTTGTCTTCTGTGCTGGTTTGTAAAGGGTTGTCTTCTCTGCTGGTTGGTAAAGGGTTGTCTTCTCTGCTGGTTTGTAAAGGGTTGTCTTCTCTGCTGGTTTGTAAAGGGTTGTCTTCTCTGCTGATTGGTAAAGGGCTGTCTTCTCTGCTGGTTGGTAAAGGGTTGTCTTCTGTGCTGATTGGTAAAGGGTTGTCTTCTCCACTGGTTGGTAAAGGGTTGTCTTCTCCACTGGTTGGTAAAGGGTTGTCTTCTCTGATGATGGGTAAAGGGCTGTCTTCTCTGCTGGTTGGTAAAGGGCTGTCTTCTCTGCTGGTTAGTAAAGGGTTGTCTTCTCTGCTGGTTGGTAAAGGGTTGTCTTCTCTGCTGGTTGGTAAAGGGTTGTCTTCTCTGCTGGTTGGTAAAGGGTTGTCTTCTCTGCTGGTTGGTAAAGGGTTGTCTTCTCTGCTGGTTTGTAAAGGGTTGTCTTCTCTGCTGATTGGTAAAGGGCTGTCTTCTCTGCTGGTTGGTAAAGGGTTGTCTTCTCTGCTGGTTTGTAAAGGGCTGTCTTCTCTGCTGGTTTGTAAAGGGCTGTCTTCTCTGCTGGTTAGTAAAGGGTTGTCTTCTCTGCTGATTGGTAAAGGGTTGTCTTCTCCGCTGGTTGGTAATAGGTTGTCTTCGCTTCCTCCAAGCTGGGGGAGGGGTGGCCCACAGAAGAGAGCGGTGGTCTACTGCCACCACTCCTATTACATCGTATCACAATCAGGATTTTAGAACATGCTGAAAGACAAGGATCAGTCAACATCGTTCATGTTGGCTTATTGTTGCCTTTCAACCCGAGCTATCACACCAAACGGTTATTGGCCGGAACAGCCGGTAATAGACTAAGTACTGTGTGCACACATGACCTGTCTGTGTAGATTCTCCCTGTGTATATCCTGTATACTGGGCTCCGGATGGTTACAGTTATGGTGTTTTCTGTGTTTCAGCTCCTTTCCCGTATGTGCCTGTGCCTGATATTTTCCTGACTGCAGTTATTGCCTCCAGCTTCCTCCCCTCTTTCCCAGGTAATACCTGCACAGTCAGTGGCCATTGGGGGGGGGGGGGGGGGGGGGGGGGGGGGGTGATCTATAGAAGTGGGGGAACCTGCTGGAAACCTATCATCCTCATCTGCAACATTCAGAATTACTATTGGTGCAGCATTAGACTCTGTAGCAGCACTACCATTATAACCACCTACAGTACCACACGTACTATTACCACTACTACCACCAGCACTACCATTATAACCACCTACAGTACCACACGTACTATTACCACTACTACCACCAGCACTACCATTATAACCACCTACAGTACCACACGTACTATTACCACTACTACCACCAGCACTACCATTATAACCACCTACAGTACCACACGTACTATTACCACTACTACCACCAGCACTACCATTATAACCACCTACAGTACCACACGTACTATTACCACTACTACCACCAGCACTACCATTATAACCACCTACAGTACCACACGTACTATTACCACTACTACCACCAGCACTACCATTATAACCACCTACAGTACCACACGTACTATTACCACTACTACCACCAGCACTACCATTATAACCACCTACAGTACCACACGTACTATTACCACTACTACCACCAGCACTACCATTATAACCACCTACAGTACCACACGTACTATTACCACTACTACCACCAGCACTACCATTATAACCACCTACAGTACCACACGAACTATTACCACTACTACCACCAGCACTACCATTATAACCACCTACAGTACCACACGTACTATTACCACTACTACCACCAGCACTACCATTATAACCACCTACAGTACCACACGTACTATTACCACTACTACCACCAGCACTACCATTATAACCACCTACAGTACCACACGTACTATTACCACTACTACCACCAGCACTACCATTATAACCACCTACAGTACCACACGTACTATTACCACTACTACCACCAGTACTATTACCACTACTACCACCAGTATTATTACCACTATTACCACCAGCACTTCCACCAGTATTATTACCACTACTACCACCAGTACTATTACCACTACTACCACCAGCACTTCCACCAGTATTATTACCACTACTACCACCAGTACTATTACCACTACTACCACCAGTATTATTACCACTACTACCACCAGTACTATTACCACTACTACCACCAGTACTATTACCACTACTACCACCAGTACTATTACCACTACTACCACCAGTATTATTACCACTCTTACCACCAGCACTTCCACCAGTATTATTACCACTACTACTACCAGTACTATTACCACTACTACCACCAGTACTTCCACTAGTATTATTACCACTACTACCACCAGTGTTATTATCACCACTACTACCACTAGTATTATTACCACTATTACCACCAGTATTATTACCACTGTGACCATCAGCACTGCCACCAATACTATTAACACTACTACCACCAGCTCTACCACAGTACCATTACCTACACCATTATTATTATTACCACTACTACCACCAGCACTATTACCACTACTACCACCAGCTCTACCACAGTACCATTACCTACACCATTATTATTATTACCACTACTACCACCAGCACTATTACCACTACTACCACCAGCTCTAGCACAGTACCATTACCTGCACCAGTACTATTACCACTACTACCACCAACTCTACCACAGTACCATTACCTGCACCAGTATTATTACCACTAATACCACCAGCAATACCACAGTACTATTAACTCCACCAGTACTATTACCACTACTACCACCAGTACTATTACCACTACTATCACAGTACTATTACCACTTCTACCACCTCTTCTACACTAGTACTACTATTACAGCACTAGGCTGTACTGGTCATTTGGAGCCTACTCCTCTCCTCGGAGATGAGATCCCTATTCTCGGCCACAGCCCTCAGTTCCAGAGGGAGATCAGTGATGCTTCATCTTCCATGTTTTTTGTGTTTCAGGTCCTCTCCCCTTTGTTCCAGTACAGAACAATACTATAGCCCCCGGCTTCTTCCGTTCTCCTCCAGGTAATATCCACACAGTCATGGTCCACGGGGTCAATGTATAGAGGTGGGGGTCAATGTATAGAGGCAGGGGTCAATGTAAAGAGGAGGGGTTACTGTATAGAGGCAGGGATCACTGTATTGAGGCAGGGGTCACTGTATTGAGGCGGGGGTCACTGTATAGAGGTGGGGTCAATGTATAGAGGCGGGGGTCACTGTATAGAGGCAGGGGTCACTGTATTGAGGCAGGGGTCACTGTATTGAGGCGGGGGTCACTGTATAGAGGTGGGGTCAATGTATAGAGGCGGGGGTCACTGTATAGAGGCAGGGGTCACTGTATATACAGGCGGGGGTCGGGGTCACTGTATAGAGGCGGGGGTCACTGTATAGAGGCAGGGGTCAATGTATAGAGGCGGGGGTCTTTGTATAGAGGCGGGGGCCACTGTATAGAGGCAGGGGTCACTGTATAGAGGTCAGGGTCACTGTATAGAGGCCGGGGTCACTGTGTAGAGGTCGGGGTCACTGTATAGAGGCGGGGGTCAATGTATAGAGGAAGGGGTCACTGTATAGAGGCCAGGGTCACTGTATAGAGGTGGGGTCACTGAATTGAGGTGGGGTCACTGTATTGAGGTGGAAGTCACTGTATATACAGGCGGGGGTCACTGTATAGATTGAGGGGTCACTGTATAGAGGCGGGGGTCACTGTATAGAGGTGGGGGTCACTGTATAGAGGTGAGGTCAATGTATAGAGGGTGGAACCAATGTATAGAGGGTGGGACCAATGTATAGAGGGCGAGACCAATGTATAGAGGGCGGGGGACGATCCTATTACTACATCACCAGAACCATGGCCACCCATACCATCAATTCTATTACTACTAACACCACCAGCACTACCACCAGTTCTATTAGTACTAACACCACCAGTACTACCACCAGTACTATTACTACTAACACCACCAGTACTACCACCAGTACTATTACCACTACCACCAGTACTACCATCAGTACTATTACCACTACCACCAGTACTACCATCAGTACTATTACCACTACCACCAGTACTACCATCAGTACTATTACCACTACTACCAGTACTACCATCAGTACTATTACTACTAACACCACCAGTACTACCAACAGTACTATTACTACTAACACCACCAATACTACCACCAGTACTATTACCACTACCACCAGTACTACCATCAGTACTATTACCACTACTACCAGTACTACCATCAGTACTATTACTACTAACACCAGTACTATTACTACTAACACCACCAGTACTATTGCCACTACCACCAGTACTATTACCACCACCAGTACTATTACCACTACCACCAGTACTATTACTACTAACACCACCAGTACTACCACCAGTAATATTACTACTACCACCACCAACACTACCACCAGTACTATTACCACTACCACCACCAACAGTACCACGAGATCACGGGTGTTCCTACTCTACTCTAATACCTAGTTCGTGCAATTCAAGCACGCGACCGTAAACCCAGCAAGTGAAACACTTCTTTGATATATCTGAGGAGACTAATCCTTCACGATATGGTCATAGGAGGCCCCCTGGAGAGGAATATAGATGTATAACAAGCTACAGAAACAAGTGTTTTCTGACTCTTTGACTTCACCGGAAAATAAGGAAGTGAAAGTCAAACTAGAGGAAGTGTCTGGAAAGAACAGACCAGCTAACCGCAGCTGCTTAGACAAACTACTAGACTACTACTCCTATCATACACTCTTTGTGTTACATGCAGCCACAGTGTCTGAAGGAAGTAAGAAGTTTCACTTGCATTAAACTTTAACTGACAAATATTAACATACGGCCGCTCCAAACAATATATTCAGAACTGGTCTTGTCCAGCGCCACAGCCAAGGTTAATACACTGACTTGAGACGGATAGGTTCTCTTGTAAACCTCAAATATCTAACAGGTTTTCTTGCAAACCTCAAATATGTATATATATATATATATATATAACCCAGGTTGTCTCTTAAACCCAAAATGTCACTAACACAGGTTCTCTTTCAAACCCAAAATTATCTCTATACTGACACCAGTTCTGACAAGTTAAACTACAAATTATACAACCACCACGTGTCTCAGAGCCCCAGTAAGAAACCCATAGACAGTTAGTTGGTTACGACAAGCTGTACGTACACAATGATACACGTACATTTACGTACAGCGGGAGGAACACCTTGTCGTTAAGGTCACCACGGGGATCGACCAGGTCACCCACAGACTCACACAGGACCGCCTGACACAGGTAAGCTACAGATTTATAAAATCAGCAGACTTACCGTTGTGGTGGAGTTGATCAGGCTCCTTCAGTCGGTCCGGGATCGTCTAGCAGGGAGCCGGGTGTCGGTCCCACGGGGTAGTAGGCCCCCCCCCTGCAGGTGCCGGCCTGCTCGGGCGCCAGTGTCGTGGCAGGGAGGTATGAGGTAATTAGGGTAATTTAGTCTGCACGCTTCAACTAACTGCCTATGTCCAGATTGGAAAATGGGGAAGTGTCGGCCGTCAGGAAATCACACCAACAACCAGTTTGGTCCAAGTTCCATATACACTTCTCTTATTACTTCCTTGATCCATACATTTATACGGTAGAATATAGGGGTGGTTACAATATGACATTATTACATTCCTCTTTGATCTAATTGGATTACACCAATTTCTATTCACTTATGCATTTTCTACTGCGTAGCTTAGGCCGTTAGACTCTTGTAGTAGTAACGTTTTCTATCTTCACATATCTTCTGGACGTGACTTCCTCTAGCTTCCTCTGCAAACCACCAGCATACCATTCTTTGTCCAGGACAGGAACCATTCATCTTCCATGTGAAGGCTTGCCTTGCAGAAGCAGTTATGAGCTACTAGTATATATATATATATATATATATATATATAATATATATATGTATATATATATATATATATATATATCTGAAGCAGTTTGTTAAGAATTATATATTGTAATAAAAATCACGTGTTAGTATACGTTGTAGATTGAAATGTTTCTCTTATGAGGGCCATACCTTTACCTCCATACCTGACACTATTACTACTAACACCACCAGCACTACCACCAGTACTATTACTACTTACACCACCAGCACTACCACCAGTACTATTACCACTACCACCAGTACTATTACTACTAACACCACCAGCACTACCACCAGTACTATTACTACTTACACCACCAGCACTACTACTAGTACTATTACCACTACCACCAACAACAACACCCCCACCAGTACTATTACCACTACCACCAGTACTATTACCACTACTAGCACCAGTACAACCATCAGTGCTGTTACTTCCCCCACTTATATTCTGCTTTTTTTTTCTTCCTGATTTTTCAGATTTTCCTGGTCGGTGTGCACCTCCTCACCCCTATCCCGGGCCGCACCCCCCATTCCAGGAGCGAGATCACCCCAACCAGGGTAAGAGTGTGACATCTACACAGCAGTGACCTCCATCCTAGGTGCAGGACGGTGGTCTAGTATCACATCCTGTAGGGTCCCAGTATGACAGATGAGGTGTGACCGGTGACACCTCCTACACCGACCTCCCTCTGCACACTGTGACCGATAGATGGAGTCTTATATGGTATTATGAGACTATTACCACTACCACCACCAGCACTATGACCTCCAGTACTATTACCACTACCAGCACTATTACCACTACCAGTACTATTACCACTACCACCAGTACTATTACCTCCACCAGTACTATTACCACCACCAGTACTATTACCACTACCAGTACTATTACCACCACCAGTACTATTACCTCCACCAGTACTATTACTACTAGTACTATTACCACTACCACCACTAACACTACCATTAGTACTATTACCACTACCAACACAACCACTAGTACTATTACCACTACCACCACAAACACTACCACCAGTACTATTACCACTACCACCACCAACACTACCACCAGTACTATTACCACCACTACCACCACCAACACTACCACCAGTACTATTACCACTACCACCACCAACACAACCACTAGTACTATTACCACTACCACCACCAACACTACCACCAGTACTATTACCACTACCACCACCAACACTACCACCAGTACTATTACCACTACCACCACCAACACTACCACCAGTACTATTACCACTACCAACACTACCACCAGTACTATTACCACTACCACCACCAACACAACCACTAGTACTATTACCACTACCAACACAACCACTAGTACTATTACCACTACCACCACCAACACTACCACCAGTACTATTACCACTACCACCAACAACAACACTACCACTAGTACTATTACCACTACCACCACCAACACTACCTCCAGTACTATTACCACTACCACCACCACTACCACCAGTACTATTACCACTACCACCACCAACACTACCACCAGTACTATTACCACTACCCCCACAAACACTAGTACTATTACCACTACCACCACCACTACCTCCAGTACTATTACCACTACCACCACCACTACCACCAGTACTATTACCACTACCACCACCACTACCACCAGTACTATTACCACTACCCCCACAAACACTAGTACTATTACCACTACCACCACAAACACTACCACCAGTACTATTACCACTACCACCAGTACTGTTATTACTACCATCACTTTGATCAGTATTATTACCACCACAAACACTACCACCAGTACTATTACTACTAACACCACCATCACTACCATCAGTACTATTATTACTACCATCACTACCACCAGTACTATTATTACTACCATCACTACCACCAGTACTATTACCACCACAAACACTACCACAGTACTAATATTACTATTACCACCAGCACTGCCACCAGTACTATTACCACCACCACCAGTACTAATATTACTATCACCACCAGCACTACCACCAGTACTGTTACCACTATTTACCACCAGTATAATTATCACTACTAGCACCAGTGCAACCAGTACAACCATCAGTGCTGTTACTTCCCCCACTTATATTCTGCTTTTTTTTTTCTTCCTGGTTTTTTCAGATTTTCCTGGTCGGTGTGCACCTCCTCACCCCTATCCCGGGCCGCACCCCCCATTCCAGGAGCGAGATCACCCCAACCAGGGTAAGAGTGTGACATCTACACAGCAGTGACCTCCATCCTAGGTGCAGGACGGTGGTCTAGTATCACATCCTGTAGGGTCCCAGTATGACAGATGAGGTGTGACCGGTGACACCTCCTACACCGACCTCCCTCTGCACACTGTGACCGATAGATGGAGTCTTATATGGTATTATGAGACTATTACCACTACCACCACCAGCACTATGACCTCCAGTACTATTACCACTACCAGCACTATTACCACTACCAGTACTATTACCACTACCACCAGTACTATTACCTCCACCAGTACTATTACCACCACCAGTACTATTACCACTACCAGTACTATTACCACCACCAGTACTATTACCTCCACCAGTACTATTACTACTAGTACTATTACCACTACCACCACTAACACTACCATTAGTACTATTACCACTACCAACACAACCACTAGTACTATTACCACTACCACCACAAACACTACCACCAGTACTATTACCACTACCACCACCAACACTACCACCAGTACTATTACCACTACCACCACCAACACTACCACCAGTACTATTACCACTACCACCACCAACACAACCACTAGTACTATTACCACTACCACCACCAACACTACCACCAGTACTATTACCACTACCACCACCAACACTACCACCAGTACTATTACCACTACCACCACCAACACTACCACCAGTACTATTACCACTACCAACACTACCACCAGTACTATTACCACTACCACCACCAACACAACCACTAGTACTATTACCACTACCAACACAACCACTAGTACTATTACCACTACCACCACCAACACTACCACCAGTACTATTACCACTACCACCAACAACAACACTACCACTAGTACTATTACCACTACCACCACCAACACTACCTCCAGTACTATTACCACTACCACCACCACTACCACCAGTACTATTACCACTACCACCACCAACACTACCACCAGTACTATTACCACTACCCCCACAAACACTAGTACTATTACCACTACCACCACCACTACCTCCAGTACTATTACCACTACCACCACCACTACCACCAGTACTATTACCACTACCACCACCAACACTACCACCAGTACTATTACCACTACCCCCACAAACACTAGTACTATTACCACTACCACCACAAACACTACCACCAGTACTATTACCACTACCACCAGTACTGTTATTACTACCATCACTTTGATCAGTATTATTACCACCACAAACACTACCACCAGTACTATTACTACTAACACCACCATCACTACCATCAGTACTATTATTACTACCATCACTACCACCAGTACTATTATTACTACCATCACTACCACCAGTACTATTACCACCACAAACACTACCACAGTACTAATATTACTATTACCACCAGCACTGCCACCAGTACTATTACCACCACCACCAGTACTAATATTACTATCACCACCAGCACTACCACCAGTACTGTTACCACTATTTACCACCAGTATAATTATCACTACTAGCACCAGTGCAACCAGTACAACCATCAGTGCTGTTACTTCCCCCACTTATATTCTGCTTTTTTTTTTCTTCCTGGTTTTTCAGATTTTCCTGGTCGGTGTGCACCTCCTCACCCCTATCCCGGGCCGCACCCCCCATTCCAGGAGCGAGATCACCCCAACCAGGGTAAGAGTGTGACATCTACACAGCAGTGACCTCCATCCTAGGTGCAGGACGGTGGTCTAGTATCACATCCTGTAGGGTCCCAGTATGACAGATGAGGTGTGACCGGTGACACCTCCTACACCGACCTCCCTCTGCACACTGTGACCGATAGATGGAGTCTTATATGGTATTATGAGACTGTTCCATTATACTGCCATCTAGTGCAACCTATATAACATTGCCAGTATCATCACTACCACAGTACTATTACTGCTACCACCCCTAGCACTACAACCAGTACTATTACTACTACAACCAGTACTATTACCACTACCACCACCACCCCTACCATCAGTACTATTACCACTACAACCAGTACTATTACCACTACAACCAGTACTATTACTACTACAACCAGTACTATTACTGCTACCACCCCTAGCACTACAACCAGTACTATTACCTCTACCACCCCTAGCAATACAACCAGTACTATTACTACTACCACCCCTAGCACTACAACCAGTACTATTACTGCTACCACCCCTAGCAATACAACCAGTACTATTACTACTGCAACCAGTACTATTACCACTACCACCACCACCCCTACCATCAGTACTATTACCACTACAACCAGTACTATTACCACTACAACCAGTACTATTACTACTACAACCAGTACTATTACTGCTACCACCCCTAGCACTACAACCAGTACTATTACCTCTACCACCCCTAGCAATACAACCAGTACTATTACTACTACCACCCCTAGCACTACAACCAGTACTATTACTGCTACCACCCCTAGCAATACAACCAGTACTATTACTACTACCACCCCTAGCACTACAACCAGTACTATTACTACTGCAACCAGTACTATTACCACTACCACCACCACCACTACCACCAGTACTATTACCACTACCACCACCAACACTACCATCAGTACTATTACCACTACCACCAGCACTACAACCAGTACTATTACTGCTACCACCACCCCTAGCACTACAACCAATACTATTACCACTACAACCAGTACCATTACCACTACCACCAGTACTATTACCACCACTACCATCAGTACTATTACCACTACCACCACTACTAGTACCACTACCACCACAAACACTACCACCAGTACTATTACCACTACCACCACCACTACCACCAGTACTATTACCACTACTACTACCAACACTACCACCAGTACTATTACCACTACCACCAACAACAACACTACTACCAGTACTATTACCACTACCACCACCACCACTACCACCAGTACTATTACCACTACTACCAAAAACAACACTACTACCAGTACTATTACCACTACCACCACCAACACTACCACCAGTACTATTACCACTACCACCACCACCACTACCACCAGTACTATTACCACTACCACCAGTACTGTTACCACTACCACCACCACTACCACCACCAGTACTATTACCACTACCACCATCACCACTACCACCACCAGTACTATTACCACTACCACCATCACCACTACCACCACCAGTACTATTACCACTACCACCATCACCACTACCACCACCAGTACTATTACCACTACCACCATCACCACTACCACCACCAGTACTATTACCACTACCACCATCACCACTACCACCACCAGTACTATTACCACTACCACCATCACCACTACCACCACCAGTACTATTACCACTACCACCACCAACACAACCACTAGTACTATTACCACTACCACCATCACCACTACCACCACCAGTACTATTACCACTACCACCATCACCACTACCACCACCAGTACTATTACCACTCAGGGCTCCAGACTAAAAAATTTACCTGGGAGCCATTGGCTCCTAACCTGAAAAATTTAGGCGCCAAATAGAATATTTGGTCGCCAACATTTTAAACCATGTAAAATTAATGTTATGTTAAATGGGACTTACTGTGTGCAGAGGCCACGGCAGCCTCCTCCTCCTTTAGATCCTTTCTTTTCTTAGTTTGAAAACGTTCAACATGGAAACTTGCAACTTGACAACCATATACAGTCTGACAACCATATACAGTCTGACTCAGTACTTCAGCTTCACTTGGCTAGCCTTTTAATGAGGCTTACTCTTCTGAACTTGAACTTAAAGGGAACCTGTTGACCCCTGTGCCGGGGTGACAGGCTCCCAACCCCCCGTTAGAACCCCCTATACTCACCTCATCTTCACCCCGCTTCTGAAGATGGTCGGGTCACGGAGATCTCAGCCGCTGCAGCCCGGCGTGCACTGAGAGATGAGTCCAACGCTCATAGAGAATGACGGGAGAGTCCAGCGCTCCGTCATGCTCTATGAGCGTTGGACTCATCTCTCAGTGTGCGCGTCAGGCTGCAGCGGCTGAGATCTCCGTGACCCGAACATCTTCAGAAGCGGGACCCGGAGGGATGAGGTGAGTATAGGGGGTTCTAACGGGGGGTTGGGAGCCTGTCACCCCGTCACCGGGGGAGACAGGTTCCCTTTAAAAGCTTGCAACAGTCTATACATACTGAGCTAGACTTATGACTGCAGCCATAGTGACCCCCCACAAGATGTGTATATAGATAGATATATCTCTCACCTAGTGACTAATGCAAGTGACCCCCTACAATACAGACACCTGAGGGGCCCTGATAATAATAATTGTGCATATATCTATCTCCCAGTGTCTGCAGCCAGTTTGCCCTACACTTATAGATGGCCCCCTCCCCTTATAGATGACCCCCTCCCCTTATAGATGACCCCCTCTACCCCCATTATAGATGCCCCCTCCTCCCCCCCCATTATAGATGCCCCCTCTTCTCCCCCCTTATAGATACCCCCTCCCCTTATAGATGCCCCCTCTCCCCCCCCATTATAGATGCCCCCTCTTCTCCCCCCCTTATAGATACCCCCTCCCCTTATAGATGCCCCCTCTCCCCCCCCCCATTATAGATGCCCCCTCCTCCCCCCCATTATAGATGCCCCCTCTTCTCCCCCCCTTATAGATACCCCTCCCCTTATAGATGCCCCCTCTCCCCCCCATTATAGATGCCCCCTCTTCTCCCCCCCTTATAGATGGCCCCCTCTCCCCCCCTTGAAGATGGCCCCTCTTCTCCCCCCATTATAGATGCCCCCCCTTCTCCCCCCCTTATAGATACCCCCTCCCCTTATAGATGGCCCCCTCTCCCCCCCTTGAAGATGGCCCCTCTTCTCCCCCCATTATAGATGCCCCCCCTTCTCCCCCCCTTATAGATACCCCCTCCCCTTATAGATAGCCCCCTCTCCCCCCCTTGAACATGGCCCCTCTTCTCCCCCCATTATAGATGCCCCCCCTTCTCTTCCCCCCATTATAAAGCCCCCCCCCTTTCCTCTATGCTAAGCAGTATTTAAAAAAAACAAACACACAAACTCACCTGACAACCCGCTCCCCCGGCGATCCTCTTCTTCTTCGGACGCTGTCCCCGGCTGATGCGTGGCTGCCGGGGGTGTCCCGTCCTATCCCCGGCAGCGCGGCGCGTCAGTGAGCTCCCTGTACGCCGGGGCTGTGACTTCTGACACAGGAAGCGTCTCTGACGTGCGCTTCCTGTGCCGGAAGTCAGGGCGCCAGGCAGCTCACTGATGCGCCGCGCTGCCGGGGATAGGATGGGACACCCCCGGCAGCCGCGCATCAGCCGCGCATCTTAAAGAGACAGCGCGCCGCCGCCGGGGCCAGTCGCAAATGGCGCCCAGATTAATAAATCTGGGCGCCATTTGCAAAATGTCAGTCGCATTGGCGACCATTTTGGTCGCCATCTGGAGCCCTGCCACTACCACCATCACCACTACCACCACCAGTACTAGTACCACTACCACCATCACCACTACCACCAGTACTATTACCACTACCACCATCACCACTACCACCAGTACTATTACCACTACCACCATCACCACTACCACCAGTACTATTACCACCACTACCATCAGTGCTATTACCATTGCCATAACTACCATAAGTACTATTGTTACTACCACCACAGCACTTCCACCATTAGTATTACCACTACTCCCAGCACTAGCACAAACTCTTCCACCAGCAGCACTACTACCGCCTATACTGCCCACCATGGGCTGCGCTGAGTGGCAGATGTAGCAGAGCCCTCTGTGTCAGTTTTCTTATCCTCTGCTGTGTCTCCTCAGGTTTTCCTGGTCCCTTTGCCCCCCCTCACCCGATGGCAATGAGAGGAGATCCCTATCCCGGGCCGCGCCCCACAATCCACGAGCGAGATCACCCCAACCAGGGTAAGAGTGTGAGTGCACGGCACCATCTATAGACTTCCCCCAATCCTTGTATATGACTTGTCATCTTGTATTGTAAGGATGTCTCACTGTCAGTGGTGTAGCTATAGGGGTTGCAGCTGTTACCGGGCCCATAAATCAGTGGGGCCCAGAGACCCTCTTCACCTCCTTCAGCTTGGCTGCTTTCTCCTGACCTAAAATTCAGCTCCAGTGCTCAGCAGTATATAGAGGTCTGTGCAGCAGTATATAGATGTCTGTGCAGCAGTATATAGAGGTCTGTGCAGCAGTATATATAGGTCTGTGCAGCATTACAGCTCCCGGACCACCAGCTCCAGGCCCGGACCTCCAGCTCCAGGCCTGGACTACAAGCCCCAGGCCCAGACCACCAGCTCCAGGCCCAGACCTCCATCTCCAGGTCCAAACCACAAGCCCCAGGCCCGGACCTCCTACTCCAGGTCCAAACCACAAGCCCCAGGCCCGGACCTCCTACTCCAGGTCCAAACCACAAGCCCCAGGCCCGGACCTCCTACTCCAGGCCGGACCACAAGCCCCAGGCCCGAACCACCTGCTCCAGGCCCAAACCTCCATCTACAGGACCGGACCATAAGCTCCAGGCCCAGACAGCACACTCCTGGCCTGAACCTTCAACTCCAGGCCCGGACCACCAGCTCCAGGCCCGGACCTCCTTCTCCAGGCCGGACCACAAGCCCCAGGCCCAGATAGCCAGCTCCTGGTCCGAGCCTCCAGCTCCAGGCTCGAACACCTGCTCCAGGCCCAAACCTCCAGCTCCTGGACCTGACCACAAGCTCCGGGCCCAGACAGCCAGCTCCTGGCCCGAACCTTCAACTCCAGGCCCGGACCACAAGCCCCAGACCACCAGCTCAAGGCTTGAACCTCCAGCTCCAGGCCACAAAGTCAGTATGGCACTGTCACTGCCCTTGGCAGGGTGGAGAAGACCTTACACACAGTCATGCACTGTCTCTCTTATCTTTGCGGTGTAGCAGGCTGTTTTCTAGGTTCTGGTGTTTTTTAGTCTTGATAAGAAATAGTGGAGGGGGAGGAAGAGGAGAAGTAGGAAGGAGAAAGAGGAGGAAGCAGGAGGAGGAGGGGGAAGCAGGAGGAGGAGGGGAAGAAGAAGGAGGAGGTTGAAGGAAGAGATAGAGGAGAAGAGACTTTTCTAAAACCAAGATCAAGATCTGAACAGTTACAAGCTGTGTGATGTGTAACACAGCCCGGGGGGGGGGGGGGGGTGTACTATAAAGAGTAACTATGTAAGGAGGACCCTATGTAGAGTATGGGGGCCTGAGCAGTCCTGTATGCAGCGTCCTGGTCCAAGAAGTCCCCTACAACGTCTGTCACATACAGAACACTTCCTCCTTCTCCTCCTCCTCCTTCTCCTCCTCCTCCTCCTCCTTCTCCTCCTTCTCCTCCTCCTCCTTCTCCTCCTCCTCCTCCTCCTTCTCCTCCTCCTTCTCCTTCTCCTCCTTCTCTTCCTCCTCCTTCTCTTCCTCCTCCTTCTCCTCCTCCTCCTCCTCCTTCTCCTTCTTAGTCCAGTCCCAGGATGAGTCTGACAAGGAAATAGAGGAAGATGAAAATGTTTCACAACCTTCTTAATAGATAACATTGCGTCTCATCATGGTGGGAGTATTTACTGAGAGCAACAAAGATCTATGGACGCCGGAGGTGTTAAGACCCTATCTATCTATCTATCTATCTATCTCCTATCTATCTATCTATCTATCTATCTATCTATCTATCTATCTATCTATCTATCTCCTATCTATCTATCTATCTATCTATCTATCTATCTATCTATCTATCTATATCTATCTATCTATCTATCTATCTATCTATATCTATCTCCTATCTATCTATCTATCTATCTATCTATCTATCTATCTATCCTATCTATCTCCTATCTATCTCCTATCTATCTATCTATCTATCTATCTATCTATCTATCTATCTATCTATCTCCTATCTATCTATCTCCTATCTATCTATCTATCTATCTATCTCCTATCTATCTATCTATCTATCTATCTATCTATCTATCTATCTATCTCCTATCTATCTATCTATCTATCTATCTCCTATCTATCTATCTATCTATCTATCTATCTCCTATCTATCTATCTATCTATCTATCTCCTATCTATCTATCTATCTATCTATCTATCTATCTATCTCCTATCTATCTATCTATCTATCTATCTATCTATCTATCTCCTATCTATCTATCTATCTATCTATCTATCTATCTATCTATCTATCTCCTATCTATCTATCTCCTATCTATCTATCTATCTATCTCCTATCTATCTATCTATCTATCTATCTATCTATCTATCTCCTATCTATCTATCTATCTATCTATCTATCTATCTATCTATCTATCTATCTATCTCCTATCTATCTATCTATCTCCTATCTATCTATCTATCTATCTATCTATCTATCTATCTCCTATCTATCTATCTATCTATCTATCTATCTATCTATCTAATGTTTAACCCCTTGCCTCTAAAGCCTGTTTTGGCCTTAATGACCAGGCTCATTTTTCAAAATCTGACCTGTCTCACTTTATGCGCTTATAGTTCAGTGATGCTTTAACGAATGCTAGCGATTCTGAGATTGTTTTTTCGTCACATATGGCACTTTATATTAGTGTCAAAATTTGGTCACTACTTTGTGTGTTTTTTGTGAAAAACATCAAAATATCATGAAAAATTTGAAAATTTTGCATTTTATGAACTTCTGAAATTCTCTGCTTCTAAAAAAGGAAGTCATAGCACATAAATTAGTTACTAAATCACATTACCAATATGTCCTCTTTATTCTTGCATAATTTGGGAAACATATTTTACTTTTTTAGGCTGTTATGGGGCTTAGAAATTTATCAGCAAATTATCACATTTTCATGAAAGTTTCCAAAACTGATTTTTTTTTAGGGACCAGTTCTTTTTTAAGTTGATTTAGGAGGCTTGTATGCTGTAAACCCCCATAATTGACCCCATTTTGGAAACTAGACACCTTAAAGAATTAATCTAGGGGTATAATGAGCATTTTAACCCTACAGGGGCTGGAGGAAAGTATTCACAATTAGGCCGTAAAAAAATCGAAAATTTTAATTTTCCAATAATATATATGTTTAGATTAAAGTTTCTCCTTTTCAAAAGGAACTTGAGAGAATCCGCACCCCAAAATTTGTAATGCAGGTTCTCTTGAGTACAACGGTACCCCATATGTGGGCGTAAACCACTGTATGGGAACACAGCCGATCTCAGAAGGAAAGGAGCGCCAATTAGCTTTTTTAATGCAGATTTTGCTGAAGAAGTTTCTGAGCGCCAGGTGCGTTTGCAGAGCCCCTGTAGTGTCCGTAGAAGAGAACCCCCCCAAAAGTCACCCCATTTTCGAAAGTACACCCCTCAAAGAATTCATCTTGGGGTAGGATGAGCATTTTGACCCCACAGGTATTAGAGGAAAGTATTCAAAATTAGACAGTAAAAATGAAAAACACGAATTTTTCCAATAATATGTTCGTTTAGTTTGAAATTTCTCAATTTCACAAGGAAAAAGAGAAAAAAAGTACCCCAAAAATTGTAACGCAGGTTCTCCTGAGTAGAACGGTACCCCATATGTGGGCATAAACCACTGTATGGGCACACAGGAGGGCTCAGAAGGAAGGGAGCGCCAATTAGCATTTTCAGTTCAGATTTTGCTGAAGAAGTTTCTGAGCGCCAGGTGCGTTTGCAGAGCCCCTGTAGTGTCCACAGAAGAGAACTCCCCCAAAAGTCACCCCATTTTGGAAAGTACACCCCTCAAAGAATTCATCTTGGTGTGTGGTGACCATTTTGACCCCACAGGTATTAGAGGAAAGTATTCAAAATAAGAGAGTAAAATTGAAAAACTAGAATTTTTCCAATAATATGTTCATTTAGTTTGAAATTTCTGAATTTCACTAGGAACAGGGGAGAAGCTGCATGCCAAAATCTGTAACGCAGGTTCTCTTGAGTATAACGGTACCCCATATGTGGGCATAAACCATTGCATGGGCACACAGCAGGGCTCAGAAGGGAAGGAGCGCCAATTAGCATTTTTAGTGCAGATTTTTCTGAAGAAGTTTCTGAGCGCCAGGTGCGTTTGCAGCGCCCCTGTAGTGGCAGTGGAGTAAAATCTCCCAATAAGTCACCCCATTTAGGAAAGTGCACCCCTCAAAGAATTCATCTTGGGGTGCGGTGAGCGGTTTGACCCCACAGGTATTAGAGGAAAGTATTCAAAATAAGACAGTAAAAATGAAAAACTAGAATTTTTCCAATGATACGTTGGTTCTCAATTTCACGAGGAATGGGAGAGAAAATGTACCCCAAAATCTGTAACGCAGCTTCTCCTGAGTAGAACGGTACCCCATATGTGGGCATAAACCACTGTATGGGCACACAGCAGGCCTCAGAAGGGAAGGAGCAACAATTTTCTGGAGCAAAACCGCAGCTAGTAATAGTTATTAGAATAGCACAGTTACTAAAATACAATAAAAAATTAGATTACAGGCAATGTGGGGGGGTTACGGACAGTCTGGAGGTGGTTACGGATAATCTGGAGGTGGTAACGGGCAACCTGCGGTGGCAACGGGCAACCTGCGGTGGTAACGGGCAACCTGCGGTGGTAACGGGCAACCTGCGGTGGTTACGGGCAACGTGGGGTGGGTACATGTAATTTGGGGTGGTTACAGCCAATCTGGAGAGGGTCACTGGCAATTTGGGGTGGTTACGGGCAACGTGCGGTGGTTAGAGGCAACGTGCAGTGGTTAGAGGCAACGTGTGGTGGTCAGGGGCAACGTGCGGTGGTCAGGGGCAACGTGCGATGGTCAGGGGCAATGTGCGGTGGTCAGGGGCAACGTGCGGTGGTCAGGGGCAGCGTGCGGTGGTCAGGGGCAACGTGCGGTGGTCAGGGGCATCGTGCGGTGGTCAGGGGCAACGTGCGGTGGTTAGAGGCAACGTGCGGTGGTTAGGGGCAATGTGCGGTGGTTAAAGGGCAACGTGCGGTGGTCAGGAGCAATGTGCGGTGGTAAGAGGCAACGTGCGGTGGTCAGGGGCAATGTGCGGTGGTCAGGGGCAATGTGCGGTGGTAAGAGGCAACATGCGGTGGTCAGGGGCAACGTGCGGTGGTTAGAGGCAACGTGCGGTGGTTAGGGGCAATGTGCGGTGGTTAAAGGGCAACGTGCGGTGGTTAGGGGCAACGTGCGGTGGTTAGGGGCAACGTGCGGTGGTTACATGTAATCTGGCGTGTTTACGGGCAACCTGTGGTGGTTACGGGCAAACTAGGGCGGATACGGGCAACCTGCGGTGGTTACGGGTAATCTGGGAGTAAACCGCAATTATTACTATAATAAAATGTGTGTTTTATTTTATTTGTATGTTTTTCACTTTTTCACATTTACACTTTTTCACTTGTGCTTTTTACACTTTCATTTTCACTGTATTACTATGATTACTGTAATATTTTCTATCACAGTAATCATAGTTTAGTGACAGAGACCAAATTGGTCTCTGTCACTTTAAATTTTCAGAGCTAACTGCTTCTGACGCGCATGCGCACATCAGAAGCAGTCAGGACGTCGAGGAGGACGGAACTCCAGGATCAGGTAACGTATGTGGGGAAGGGGGGGGGGGTGACTGGGGGACGGGGGTGACTGGGGGGGGTGGGGGGCGACTTGGGGGGCGACTTACTGACACTTTTTATCCCCTGTCACCAATGATTTATGGTGACAGGGGATAAAAAGTGCTGGCAGCACTGGTAACAGGCGATCAGCGGTATATAGTATATACCGCCGATCGCCTGTTCCGGGACCCCACAGGGGGGTCACCGATCACTGCCCCATGCTCTCCGCTACCTCCGGTGGCGGAGAGCATGGGTGTTTCATTCATTTTTTTATTTCCATCACTGCGAACAAACATTGTTTGTTCGCAGCGATGGGGGCGGCCATCTTGGATGTGATGGCCGCCCGGGGATCGGCCGCTAGGAGGGGGGGGGGGCTGATCTGGGGTCTGATTTATACTTATTTCATCTCCCCCCACCGTGGATTCACGGTGGGGGGAGATGAAATGCAGCGGCGGCGCCGGTAATGTCCGGTACTGGCGGATCGCCGCTATAACGGAAATAGCGGCGATCCGCCAGTACCGGGGGGGGGGGGCACGGAACGGCCAGGGGGGCATCAGTAGTGGCGGCGGGAGGAGGCAACATGCCACAGCCCCCTCCCGCCGCCCGATCGCCGCAATTGTTCTTATCTCCCCATAGACGCTGCGGTCGCATTGACCGTGGCGTCTATGGGGTTAACTGCCCGGGGGGAGCGCGGCTCCCCTTTGGGCAGAGGCAGCGGGAGGATGCGGTGTGATACTGCCTCCTCCCGCTGCCCGATCTCACCTAGGGACAGCGGGGGGAGGCAGGGAAAGCATGACGTTTGGGAAACGTCATGTTGCGGGAACTACCTGCTTTACATGACGTTTCCCAAACGTCATTTTGCGGCAAGGGGTTAAAGGGGTTATCCGGTGTTAGAAAAACATGGCCGCTTTCTTCCAGAGACAGCACTGCTCTTGTCTCCAAGTCAGGTGCATTTTGCAATTAAGCTCCATTCACTTCAATAGAATTGTATTACAGAACCTGCACCCAACCTAGAGACAAGAGCGGTGCTGTCTCTGGAAGAAAGCGGCCATGTATTTATAAAAGCTAGATAACCCCTTTAATGGTTAAAGGTAACAGTCAGGAGAGAACACACCTAGAACCGGTTGGTTCTAGTGACTGTTCGGATTCAGAGCACCTAGACCCTGATCACCCGGACCCTGAACACATGGACCCTGAACACATGGACCCTGATCACCCACAGCCTGATCACCTGCACCCTAAACACCCAGACCCTAATCACCTGCACCCTGATTACCCACACCCTGAACACAAGGACCCTGATCACCCTCAACCTGATCACTTGGATCCTGATCACCCGCACCCTGATCACCCACACCCTAAACACCCACACCCTAATCACCTGCACCCTGATTACCCACACCCTGATCACCTGCACCCTGATCACCCACACCCTGATCACCCGAACCCTGAACACAAGGACCCTGATCACCCACAACCTGATCACCCGCACCCTGATCACAAGGACCCTGATCACCCACAGCCTGATCACCCGCACCCTGATCACAAGGACCCTGATCACCCACAGCCTGATCACCCGCACCCTGATCACAAGGACCCTGATCACCCACAGCCTGATCACCCGCACCCTGATCACAAGGACCCTGATCACCCACAGCCTGATCACCCGCACCCTGATCACAAGGACCCTGATCACCCACAGCCTGATTACCCGTACCCTGCTCACTCTGAACACAAGGACCCTGATCACCCACAGCCTGATCACCCGCACCCTGAACACAAGGACTCTGATCACCCACAGCCTGATCACCCGTACCCTGATCACCCGCACCCTGATCACCCGTACCCTGATCACCCGTACCCTGATCACCCGAACCCTGAACACAAGGACCCTGATCACCCACAGCCTGATCACCCGCACCCTAAACACAAGGACCCTGATCACCCGCACCCTGATCACCCACAGCCTGATCACCCGCACCCTGATCACCCGTACCCTGATCACCCGTACCCTGATCACCCGAACCCTGAACACAAGGACCCTGATCACCCACAGCCTGATCACCCGCACCCTGAACACAAGGACCCTGATCACCCACAGCCTGATCACCCGCACCCTGATCACCCGTACACTGATCACCCACAGCCTGATCACCCGTACCCTGATCACCCACACCCTGATCACCCACACCCTGATCACCCGAACCCTGATCACAAGGACCCTGATCACCCACAGCCTGATCACCCGCACCCTGAACACAAGGACCCTGATCACCCACAGCCTGATCACCCGCGCCCTGATCACCCATACACTGATCACCCACAGCCTAATCACCCGCACCCTGATCACCCGTACCCTGATCACCCACACCCTGATCACCCACACCCTGATCACCCGAACCCTGATCACAAGGACCCTGATCACCCACAGCCTGATCACCCGCACCCTGAACACAAGGACCCTGATCACCCACAGCCTGATCACCCGCGCCCTGATCACCCATACACTGATCACCCACAGCCTAATCACCCGCACCCTGATCACCCGTACCCTGATCACCCACACCCTGATCACCCACACCCTGATCACCCGAACCCTGATCACAAGGACCCTGATCACCCACAGCCTGATCACCCGCACCCTGAACACAAGGACCCTGATCACCCACAGCCTGATCACCCGCGCCCTGATCACCCATACACTGATCACCCACAGCCTAATCACCCGCACCCTGATCACCCGTACCCTGATCACCCACACCCTGATCACCTGTACCCTGAACACAAGGACCCTGATCACCCACAGCCTGATCACGTGCACCCTGATCACTTGGATCCTGATCACCCACACTCTGAACACCCTGACCCTGATCACCCGGACCCTGAACACAAGGACCCTGATCACCCACACTCTGATCACCCGCACTGGGTGACCCTTTAAAAGCTACTTTTCTTCCCCCTTCTAGGAGACTCCAGTGATCAGCCTTGCCCTTTCCGATGGAATATATGGCAGAACTGCTTTATTTCCTTATGGAAACCCCATTTTCTTATTTGCTGCTCTTTCTCCCATGGACCTTGGGACCCTATAGAGTTCTGTCTATGTTTTACAGTAGTAGTACCCCTGAATTCCATAAAGATGGTGGCCTACCGGTGTCAGTGAGAGAAAGTACCATCCCGTACCTGGTCGATCTTTGAGGCTTTTCTCTCCCAGATTCAAAACAAACAATTCAGAAATCCGTCCTCGGAGATTGAAGATTTTTCCAGTTCTGGATTCTGGAACACCAAAGAAACCGTCCACCTTTTCTGAAGGACTCGAGAAGCTTCTGGGGGGACGAATTCTGGTGAAGACCTGGAACCGGTCTCTAGAATCCAGAGAACTACAGGAAATCTATGAGACCTTAGAGCAGGGACAGGGAACCTTCGGCTAAAGCTTTGGCCGGCCAGACATGATGGGACTTGTAGTTTTGCAACAGCTGGGGGACTGAAGGTTTCCTGTCCCTAGAGACTGAGAACCGTCAGCCGTTTTCCTTGCTAGGAACCCCCAGTGGTCTCAAGAAAGGAGGTCCCTGAATTCCCTTTGTGAACGGAGTGGTAGTGTGACTGTGTGTTCGCTGCCCCATTTAATGCTGAAGGACCAACCCTGATATCAAGGATCATGCTAGCACACTGCTCCACCAACAGGAAGCTCCACCCACATGGGGCACTCGGGGACCTCCATTCCACCCCTGCAGATGTGGGGGTCACTGTGTAGTAAGTTTGGAGTAGCCTCTAATAACCCATGGCTGTCCGCCCCTGCAGATGGTGGGGGTCACTGTAGTAAGGTCAGAGTAGCCTCTAATAACCCATGGCTGTCCGCCCCTGCAGATGGTGGGGGTCACTATAGTAAGGTCGGAGTAACCTCTAATAACCCATGGCTGTCCGCCCCTGCAGATGGTGGGGGTCACTGTAGTAAGATCGGAGTAACCTCTACTATTAACCCATGACTGTCCGCCCCTGCAGATGGTGGGGGTCACTGTAGTGAGGTCAGAGTAGCCTCTAATAACCCATGACTGTCCGCCCCTGCAGATGGTGGGGGTCACTGTAGTGAGGTCAGAGTAGCCTCTAATAACCCATGGCTGTCCGCCCCTGCAGATGTGGGGGTCACTGTGTAGTAAGGTCCGAGTAACCTCTACTATTAACCCAGGGCTGTCCGCCCCCACAGATGGTGGGGGTCACTAAAGTAAGGTCGGAGTAGCCTCTAATAACCCATGGCTGTCCGCCCCTGCAGATGGTGGGAGTCACTGTGTAGTGAGGTCAGAGTAGCCTCTAATAACCCATGGCTGTCCACCCCTGCAGATGGTGGGGGTCACTGTGTAGTGAGGTCGGAGTAGCCTCTAATAACCCATGGCTGTCCGCCCCTGCAGATGTGGGGGTCACTGTAGTGAGGTCGGAGTAGCCTCTAGTAACCCATGGCTGTCCGCCCCCGCAGATGCGGGGGTCACTGTAGTAAGGTGGGAGTAGCCTCTAATGACCCATGGCTGTCCGCCTCCGCAGATGGTGGGAGTCACTGTAGTAAGGTCGGAGTAACCTCTACTAATAACCCATGGCTGTCCGCCCCTGCAGATGGTGGGGGTCACTGTAGTAAGGTCGGAGTAGCCTCTAATAACCCATGGCTGTCTGCCCCTGCAGATGGTGGGGGTCACTGTAGTAAGGTCGGAGTAGCCTCTAATAACCCATGGCTGTCCGCCCCTGCAGATGGTGGGGGTCACTATAGTAAGGTCGGAGTAGCCTCTAATAACCCATGGCTGTCCGCCCCTGCAGATGGTGGGGGTCACTATAGTAAGGTCGGAGTAGCCTCTAATAACCCATGGCTGTCCGCCCCTGCAGATGGTGGGGGTCACTGTAGTAAGATCGGAGTAACCTCTACTATTAACCCATGGCTGTCTGCCCCTGCAGATGTGGGGGTCACTGTGTAGTAAGGTCGGAGTAAACTCTACTAATAACCCATGGCTGTCCGCCCCTGCAGATGTGGGGGTCACTGTGTAGTAAGGTCGGAGTAAACTCTACTAATAACCCATGGCTGTCCGCCATGTCCCAGTGGGCTCTTCTACATCCCCCAGTCTTATATACCCCTACTTGTGTCTCCTCAGGTTTTCCGGGTCACTTTCCTCGTTTTCACTTGAGCACCTTTAAAAGAACTCCCCGTCCTGGGCCGTACCCCTCAATCCAGGAGCGAGAGCGCCCCGCCTGGGGTAAGTCTGTCAGTACATTGCACCGTGTCATCTCCATCCTGGGGGGCACAGGGCGGTCTAGTACCACATCCTGTAGGAGGGAGACCCCCCATACTGACCGCTCTGTCATTTCATATCACATACCGCCATCTACTGCATCATGTACTATATCAGATACCGCCATCTAATCCATCATGTACTATATCACATACCGCCATCTACTGTATCATATACTCTATATGAAAAAGAGGGAAATTTTGGCAGCACATCTATGATTCTGTTCACACTGCAGGTTGCACGCTGCTTGTGGCTTAAGTGCAGACAAAAAACAAAAGGTGCAACAGCAACCCACTGGTGTAAGGCCTTACCATATATACTCCTCCCAGCGTACACACGGTAAACACCTGCTCTGTAGATATTAAAAAATGAGGATCTTAGCAAACTATTTGATCAAACAGATTGTACCATGTCGCCAACGTTAAGGCGTCCCCAGAGACATGGTCCCTACTCCAGCATCCTCACACTAACAATGGCCTCTCCTGGGCTGAATAAGCTACAATTGGGCAGATAGGAGCCAAATGATCTCTTTTATAGCAGCCTTGGGACATGGGTGGAGTGCAGGCCAACAGGAGGTAGCCACCCCCCCACATTCACCAGGAGGTAGCCACCCCCCCCACATTCACCAGGAGGTAGCCACCCCCCCCACATTCACCAGGAGGTAGCCACCCCCCCACATTCACCAGGAGGTAGCCCCCCCCCCACATTTACCAGGAGGTAGCCACCCCCCCCCCCCCACACACACACATTCACCAGGAGGTACCCCCCCCCCCACACACATTCACCAGGAGGTAGCCCCCCCCCCCCCACACACACATTCACCAGGAGGTAGCCACCCCCCCCCCCACATTCACCAGGAGGTAGCCACACCCCCCCTACATTCACCAGGAGGTAGCCCCCCCCCCCCACATTCACCAGGAGGTAGCCCCCCCCCCCCACATTCACCAGGAGGTAGCCACACCCCCCACATTCACCAGGAGGTAGCCACACACCCCACATTCACCAGGAGGTAGCCACCCCTCCCCACATTCACCAGGAGGTAGCCACACCCCCCACATTCACCAGGAGGTAGCCACACCCCCCACATTCACCAGAGTCATAGATGTGGACCTCCTGTTGGCCTGCACTCCGCCCATGTCCCAAGGCTGCTATAAAAGAGATCATTTGGCTCCTATTGGCCCAGTTGTAGCTTATTAAAGCCCAGGAGCGGCCATTGCTGGTGTGAGGATGCTAGAGTAGGGTCCATGTCTCGAGCACGCCTTAACGTGGCCACATGGTACACTCTGTTTGATCAAATAGTTTGCTAAAATCCTCACTTTTCTAAAAAAAAAAATTATATTTTAATATCTACAGAGTAGGTGTTTACTGTGTGTATGCTGGGAGGAGTATATATGGTAAGCCCTTGCACCTGTGGGTTGCTGTTGCACCTTTTGTTTTTTGTATATACTCTATGGGGGAGATTTATCAAAGGGTGTAAAATTTAGACTGGTGCAAACTGCCCACAGCAACCAATCACAGCTCAGCTTTCCGTTCACCAGAGCTGAAGGCTGAGCTGTGATTGGTTGCTGTAACCAGTTTGCACCAGTCTAAATTTTACACCCTTTGATAAACCTCCCCCTATATGTGTAGAGTCTCTGTATAAATCCTGTATACTGGGCTACGGTGATGGTTACATTCAAAGTTCTTCTATGTTTCAGCTTCCTCTACCTGTGTCACTGACAATCAGCTACAGCCCCCCACCACAGAGCCGGACCCCCTCCCTCCCCCTCCAGGTAATGCCGCACACTCACTCTCCATAGGGGGCAACGTATAGAGATGGGGTATCAGCATTACCACCACCAGTACTATTACCACCACCAGTACTATTACCACCACCAGTACTATTACCACTACCTGTACTATTACTACTACCAGTACTATTACCACCACAACCAGTACTATTACCACTACCTGTACTATTACCACCACCAGTACTATTACCACTACCTGTACTATTACCACTACCTGTACTATTACTACTACCAGTACTATTACCACCACAACCAGTACTATTACCACCACCAGTACTATTACCACCACCAGTACTATTACCACTACCTGTACTATTACCACTACCAGTACTATTACCACCTCCACCAGTACTATTACCACCACCACCAGTACTATTACTACCACCAGTACTATTACCACCACCAGTACTATTACCACCACCAGTACTATTACCACTACCACCAGTACTATTACCACCACCAGTACTATTACCACCACCAGTACTATTACCACTACCAGTACTATTACCACCACCACCAGTACTATTACCACCACCAGTACTATTACCACCACCAGTACTATTACCACCACCACCAGTACTATTACCACCACCACCAGTACTATTACCACCACCAGTACTATTACCACCACCACCAGTACTATTACCAGCACCAGTACTATTACCACCACCACCAGTACTATTACCACCACCAGTACTATTACCACTACCAGTACTATTACCACTACCACCAGTACTATTACCACCAGTACTATTACCACCGCCAGTACTATTACCAGCACTATTACCACCACCAGCACTATTACCACCACCACCAATACTATTACCACCACCAGTACTATTACCACCACCAGTACTATTACCACTACCAGTACTATTACCACCACCACCAGTACTATTACCACTACCAGTACTATTACCACCACCAGTACTATTACTACCAGTACTATTACCACCACCAGTACTATTACCACTACCACCAGTACTATTACCACTACCACCAGTACTATTACCACCACCACCAGTACTATTACCACCACCAGTACTATTACCACCACCAGTACTATTACCACTACCAGTACTATTACCACCACCACCAGCACTATTACCACTACCAGTACTATTACCACCACCAGTACTATTACCACCACCAGTACTATTACCACTACCAGTACTATTACCACCACCAGTACTATTACCACTACCAGTACTATTACCACTACCAGTACTATTACCACTACCACCAGTACTATTACCACTACCACCAGTACTATTACCACCACCACCAGTACTATTACCACTACCAGCACTATTACCACCACCAGTACTATTACTACCACCAGTACTATTACCACCACTACCAGTACTATTACCACCACCACCAGTACTATTACCACCACCAGTACTATTACCACCACTACCAGTACTATTACCACTACCAGCACTATTACCACCACCAGTACTATTACTACCACCAGTACTATTACCACCACCAGTACTATTACTACTACCAGCACTATTACCACCACCAGTACTATTACCACCACCAGTACTATTACCACTACCAGTACTATTACCACCACCAGTACTATTACCACCACCAGTACTATTACCACCACCAGTACTATTACCACCACCAGTAATATTACCACTACCACCAGTACTATTACCACTACCACCAGTACTATTACCACCACCACCAGTACTTTTACCACTACCAGCACTATTACCACCACCAGTACTATTACTACTACCAGTACTATTACCACCACCAGTACTATTACCACCTCCACCATGACTATTACCACCACCAGTACTATTACCACCACTACCAGTACTATTACCACTACCAGCACTATTACCACCACCAGTACTATTACTACTACCAGTACTATTACCACCACCAGTACTATTACCACCTCCACCATGACTATTACCACCACCAGTACTATTACCACCACCAGTACTATTACCACTACCAGCACTATTACCACCACCAGTACTATTACCACTACCAGCACTATTACCACCACCAGTACTATTACCACTACCAGCACTATTACTACTACCAGCACTATTACCACCACCACCAGTACTATTACCACCACCAGTAATATTACCACCACCAGTACTATTACCACCACCAGTACTATTACCACCATCAGTACTATTACCACCACCAGTACTATTTCCACCACCAGTACTATTTCCACCACCAGTACTATTACCACCATCAGTACTATTACCACCACCAGTACTATTACCACTACCAGTACTATTTCCACCACCAGTACTATAGCCACCACCAGTACTATTACCACCACCAGTACTATTACCACCACCAGTACTATATCCACCACCAGTACTATTACTACCACTACTACTATCAGTAAGAAATACCCCTATCCCCCTCTGTTCTGGACACCATGGGCAGCACTGAGTGGCAGATGTAGCAGAGCCCACTCTGTCAGTCTTCTTATTCTCTGCTGTGTCTCCTCAGACTCTCCCAGACGCTCCTTACTTCCTCACCCGATGGCAATGAGAAGAGATCCCGATCCCGGGCCGCACCCCACAATCCAAGAGCGAGATCACCCCAACCAGGGTAAGAGTGTGAGTGCACTGTCTCCTCTACACAGCAGTGACCTCCATCCTTGGTGCAGGACGGTGGTCTGGTGTCACATCCTGCATGACTGTCACTAATAACTTGTGACAGCACCAGTACTATTACTACCAGTACTATAGCCTCTACCACTAATATTACTACCAGTACTATAGCCTCTACCACTAATATTACTACCAGTACTATAGCCTCTACCACTAATATTACTACCAGTACTATAGCCACCACCACCAGTACTATTACCACCACCAGTACTATTACCACCAGTACTATTACCATTAACAGTAATATTACCACTACCACCAGTACTATAGCCACTACCAGTAATATTACCACCACCAGCACTGTTACAACCACTACCAGCACTATTACCACAACCAGTACTATTACCTCCACCAGTACTATTACCACCACCAGTACTATTACCACCACCACCAGTACTATTACCACCACCAGTACTATTACCACCAGTACTATAGCCTCTACCAGTAATATTACTACCAGTACCATAGCCACTACCACCATTACTATAGCCACCACCAGTACTATAGCCACCACCAGTACTATTACCACCACCAGTACTATTACCATTACCAGTAATATTACCACTACCACCAGTACTATAGCCATTACCAGTAATATTACTACCAGTACTATAGCCACTACCACCAGTACTATTACCACTACCAGTACTATTACCACCACCAGTACTATTACCACCACCACCAGTACTATTACCTCCACCAGTACTATTACCACCACCACCAGTACTATTACCACCACTACCAGTACTATTACCACCACCAGTACTATTACCACCACCACCAGTACTATTACCACTACCAGTACTATTACCACCACCAGTACTATAGCCACTACCACCAGTACTTTTACCACCACCAGTACTATTACCACTACCAGTACTATTACCACCACCAGTACTATTACCACCACCAGTACTATTACCACTACCAGTACTATTACCACCACCAGTACTATTACCACTACCAGTACTATTACCACCACCAGTACTATTACCACTACCAGTACTATTACCACCACCAGTACTATTACCACTACCAGTACTATTACCACCACCAGTACTATTACCACTACCAGCACTATTACCACCACCAGTACTATTACTACTACCAGCACTATTACCACCACCAGTACTATTACTACTACCAGCACTATTGCCACCACCAGTACTATTACCACTACCAGTACTATTACCAGCACTATTACCAACACCAGTACTATTACCAGCACTATTACCAACACCAGTACTATTACCACTACCAGTACTATTACCAGTACTATTACCACCACCAGTACTATTACCGCCACCACCAGTACTATTACCACCACCACCAGTACTATTACCACTACCAGCACTATTACCACCACCAGTACTATTACTACCACCAGCACTATTACCACCACCAGTACTATTACTACTACCAGCACTATTACCACCACCAGTACTATTACCACTACCAGTACTATTACCACCACCAGTACTATTACCTTCACCAGTACTATTACCACCACCAGTACTATTACCTCCACCAGTACTATTACCACCACTACCAGTACTATTACCACTACCAGTACTATTACCTCCACCAGTACTATTACCACCACCACCAGTACTATTACCACCACCACCAGCACTATTACCACCACCAGTACTATTACCACTACCAGTACTATTACCACCACCAGTACTATTACCACCACCAGTACTATTACCACCACCACCAGCACTATTACCACCACCAGTACTATTACCACTACCAGTACTATTACCACCACCAGTACTATTACCACCACCAGTACTATTACCACCACCAGTACTAGTACCACTACCAGTACTATAGCCACTACCACCATTACTATAGCCACCACCAGTACTATTACCACCACCACCAGTACTTTTTCCACCACCAGTACTATATCCACCACCAGTACCATTACTACCACTACTACTATCAGTAAGAAATACCCCTATCCCCCTCTGTTCTGGACACCATGGGCAGCACTGAGTGGCAGATGTAGCAGAGCCCACTCTGTCAGTCTTCTTATTCTCTGCTGTGTCTCCTCAGACTCTCCCAGACGCTCCTTACTTCCTCACCCGATGGCAATGAGAAGAGATCCCGATCCCGGGCCGAACCCCACAATCCAAGAGCGAGATCACCCCAACCAGGGTAAGAGTGTGAGTGCACTGTCTCCTCTACACCGCAGTGACCTCCATCCTTGGTGCAGGACGGTGGTCTGGTATCACATCCTGCATGACTGTCACTAATAACTTGTGACAGCACCAGTACTATTACTACCAGTACTATAGCCTCTACCACTAATATTACTACCAGTACTATAGCCACCACCACCAGTACTATTACCACCACCAGTACTATTACCACCACCAGTACTATTACCACCACCAGTACTATTACCACCACCAGTAATATTACCTCCAGTACTATTACCACCAGTACTATTACCATTAACAGTAATATTACCACTACCACCAGTACTATAGCCACTACCAGTAATATTACCACCACCAACACTGTTACAACCACTACCAGTACTATTACCACCACCAGTACTATTACCACTACCAGTACTATTACCACCAGTACTATAGCCACTACCAGCAATATTACCACCACCAGCACTATTACCACTACCAGTACTATTACTACCACCAGTACTATTACCACCACCTGTACTATAACCAGTACTATTACCACCACCAGTACTATTACCACCACCAGTACTATTACCGCCACCACCAGTAATATTACCACCACCAGTACTATTACCACCACCAGCACTATTACCACCACTACCAGTACTATTACCACCACCAGCATTATTACCACCACCAGTACTATAACCAGTACTATTACCACTACCAGTACTATTACCACCACCAGTACTATTACTACCAGTACTATTACCACCACCTGTACTATAACCAGTACTATTACCAATACCAGTACTATTACCACCACCAGTACTATTACTACCAGTACTATCACCACTACCAGTACTATAATCAGTACTTTTACCACTACCAGTACTATTACCACCACCAGTACTATAGCCACCACCAGTACTATTACCACTACAAGTACTATTACCTCCACCAGTACTATTACCACCACCAGTACTATTACCACCACCAGTACTATAATCAGTACTATTACCACTACCAGTACTATTACCACCACCAGTACTATTACCACCACCAGTACTATAATCAGTACTATTACCACTACCAGTACTATTACCACTACCACCAGTACTATTACCACTACCACCAGTACTATTACCACCACCAGTACTATTACCACTACCACCAGTACTATTACCACTACCACCAGTACTATTACCACCACCAGTACTATTACCACCACCAGTACTATAATCAGTACTATTACCACTACCAGTACTATTACCACCACCAGTACTATAATCAGTACTATTACCACTACCAGTACTATTACCACCACCAGTACTATTACCACCACCAGTACTATAATCAGTACTATTACCACTACCAGTACTATTACCTCCACCAGTACTATTACCTCCACCAGTACTATTACCACCACCAGTACTATTACCACCACCAGTACTATTACCTTCACCAGTACTATTACCACTACCAGTACTATTACCACTACCAGTACTATAACCAGTACTATTACCACCACCAGTACTATTACCACTACCAGTACTATTACCACCACCAGTACTATTACCACTACCAGTACTATTACCACCATCAGTACTATTACCACCACCAGTACTATTACCTTCACCAGTACTATTACCACCATTAGTACTATTACCTCCACCAGTACTATTACCTCCACCAGTACTATTACCACCACCAGTACTATTACCACCACCAGTACTATTACCACTACCAGTACTATAACCAGTACTATTACCACCACCAGTACTATTACCACTACCAGTACTATTACCTCCACCAGTACTATTACCACCACCAGTACTATTACCACTACCAGTACTATTACCACCACTACAAGTACTATTACCACCACCAGTACTATTACCACCACCACCAGTACTATTACCACCACCAGTACTATTACCACCACCAGTACTATTACCACCATCAGTACTATTACCTCCACCAGTACTATTACCACCACCAGTACTATTACCACCACCACTATTACCACCACCAGTACTATTACCACCACCAGTACTATTACCACCATCAGTACTATTACCTCCACCAGTACTATTACCACCACCAGTACTATTACCACCACCAGTACTATTACCACCATCAGTACTATTACCTCCACCAGTACTATTACCACCACCACCAGTACTATTACCACTACCAGTACTATTACCACCACCAGTACTATTACCACTACCACCAGTACTATTACCACTACCAGTACTATTACCACCACCACCAGTACTATTACCACTACCACCACCAGTACTATTACCACCACCACCAGTACTATTACCACTACCAGTACTATTACCACTACCAGTACTATTACCACCACCAGTACTATTACCACCACCAGTACTATTACCACTACCACCAGTACTATTACCACTACCAGTACTATCACCACCACCACCAGTACTATTACCACTTCCACCAGTACTATTACCACCACAATTACTATTACTACTACCAGTACTATTACCACTACCAGTACTATTACCACTACCACCAGTACTATTACCACTACCACCAGTACTATCACCACTACCACCAGTACTATTACCACCAGTACTATAGCCTCTACCACTAATATTACTACCAGTACTATAGCCACTACCACCAGTACTATTACCACCAGTACTATAGCCTCTACCACTAATATTACTACCAGTACTATAGCCACTACCACCAGTACTATTACCACCACCAGTACTATTACCACCAGTACTATTACCACCACCAGTACTATTACCACCACCACCAGTACTATTACCACTACCAGTACTATTACCACCACCAGTACTATTACCACCACCAGTACTATTACCACCACCACCACCAACACTACCACCAGTACTATTACCAACACCAGTACTACCACCAGTACTATTAGCATTACTTCCCCCATCAGCAACACCACCATTACTACCACTACTACTATCAGTAAGAAATCCCCCTATCCCCCTCTGTTCTGGACACCATGGGCAGCACTGAGTGGCAGATGTAGCAGAGCCCACTCTGTCAGTCTTCTTATTCTCTGCTGTGTCTCCTCAGACTCTCCCAGACGCTCCTTACTTCCTCACCCGATGGCAATGAGAAGAGATCCCGATCCCGGGCCGCACCCCACAGTCCAAGAGCGAGATCACCCCAACCAGGGTAAGACCTGCACCATATACTGCCATCTACTGCACCATAACTTGCGTTCTCACGCAAGAATACAAATCAATAGAAAAAACAAGGATCCCCTAAGGGATCAGAAAAGAAAGTTCTAAATAGGGATCAGCGTCAGGGATGAGAGGATTTAATATAATTCTGGGATACAGAAAGGAGAGAGTTAATATGATTCCCATAGGAAATGCTGACGTTGTCTATGAGGATGGGTCAGGCTGAGCGACCAGGGGGACGGATCAATAGTCACGGCCTATAGAACATTGATAAAGGGTTGTAATAATGACAAATTGCTTAGCTTCAAGCACTGATAAACCGATTAGCAGGGAACCGATCAATACCGACCTTCTAATAAACCGATTAGCAGGGAACTGATGAATACCGACCTTCTAATAAACCGATTAGCAGGGAACTGATGAATACCGACCTTCTAATAAACCGATTAGCAGGGAACTGATGAATACCGACCTTCTAATAAACCGATTAGCAGGGAACCGATCAATACCGACCTTCTAATAAACCGATTAGCAGGGAACCGATCAATACCGACCTTCTAATAAACTGATTAGCAGGGAACCGATCAATACCGACCTTCTAATAAACCGATTAGCAGGGAACTGATCAATACCGACCTTCTAATAAACCGATTAGCAGGGAACCGATCAATACCGACCTTCTAATAAACCGATTAGCAGGGAACCGATCAATACCGACCTTCTAATAAACTGATTAGCAGGGAACCGATCAATACCGACCTTCTAATATACCGATTAGCAGGGAACCGATCAATACCGACCTTCTAATAAACCGATTAGCAGGGAACCGATCAATACCAACCTTCTAATAAACCGATTAGCAGGGAACCGATCAATACCGACCTTCTAATAAACCGATTAGCAGGGAAGCGATCAATACCGACCTTCCAATAAACCGATTAGCAGGGAAGCGATCAATACCGACCTTCTAATAAACCGATTAGCAGGGAACCGATCAATACCGACCTTCTAATAAACTGATTAGCAGGGAACCGATCAGTACCGACCTTCTAATAAACCGATTAGCAGGGAACCGATCAATACCGACCTTCTAATAAACCGATTAGCAGGAAACCGATCAATACCGACCTTCTAATAAACCGATTAGCAGGGAACCGATCAGTACCGACCTTCTAATAAACCCATTAGCAGGGAACTGATCAATACCGACCTTCTAATAAACCGATTAGCAGGGAACCGATCAATACCGACCTTCTAATAAACCGATTAGCAGGAAACCGATCAATACCGACCTTCTAATAAACCGATTAGCAGGGAACCGATCAGTACCGACCTTCTAATAAACCGATTAGCAGGGAACTGATCAATACCGACCTTCTAATAAACCGATTAGCAGGGAACCGATCAATACCGACCTTCTAATAAACCGATTAGCAGGAAACCGATCAATACCGACCTTCTAATAAACCGATTAGCAGGGAACCGATCAATACCGACCTTCTAATAAACCGATTAGCAGGGAACCGATCAGTACCGACCTTCTAATAAACCGATTAGCAGGGAACCGATCAATACCGACCTTCTAATAAACCGATTAGCAGGGAACCGATCAATACCGACCTTCTAATAAACCGATTAGCAGGGAACTGATCAATACCGACCTTCTAATAAACCGATTAGCAGGGAACCGATCAATACCGACCTTCTAATAAACCGATTAGCAGGGAACCGATCAGTACCGACCTTCTAATAAACCGATTAGCAGGGAACCGATCAATACCGACCTTCTAATAAACCGATTATCAGGGAACCGATCAATACCGACTTTCTTATAAACCGATTAGCAGGGAACCGATCAATACCGACCTTCTAATAAACCGATTAGCAGGAAACCGATCAGTACCGACCTTCTAATAAACCGATTATCAGGGAACCGATCAATACCGACTTTCTTATAAACCGATTAGCAGGGAACCGATCAATACCGACCTTCTAATAAACCGATTAGCAGGGAACCGATCAATACCGACCTTCTAATAAACCGATTAGCAGGAAACCGATCAATACCGACCTTCTAATAAACCGATTAGCAGGGAACCGATCAGTACCGACCTTCTAATAAACCGATTAGCAGGGAACCGATCAATACCGACCTTCTAATAAACCGATAAGCAGGGAACCGATCATTACCGACCTTCTAATAAACCGATTAGCAGGGAACCGATCAATACCGACCTTCTAATAAACCGATTAGCAGGGAACCGATCAATACCGACCTTCTAATAAACCGATTAGCAGGGAACCGATCAATACCGACCTTCTAATAAACCGATTAGCAGGGAACCGATCAATACCGACCTTCTAATAAACCGATTAGCAGGGAACCGATCAATACCGACCTTCTAATAAACCGATTAGCAGGGAACCGATCAATACCGACCTTCTAATAAACCGATTAGCAGGGAACCGATCAATACCGACCCTTGACCTAACCGTTAGATGTTATTCTCGTTGATTTCCCTTATTCTGGTCATCTTGGTCATGAGGCGCAGGAGCGGATACAGATCACATGACCTCATCTATGGAGAACCCTGAAAGTGTTAATGTTTGATTGCATCAATGGTCCGGAGCCTTCCTATCGATATCCATCCAATATATCCTGAGGGTCTCATCTGAAGACCACCCTAACATTGGTATAACAAATACATTTTTATTTATGAGGTAAAAATATTCAAAATGGCGAAACCTTACCGTACACAAAAGGGGAGGGGACAACGATATCGACCTCATCTACGTATAGATCATTGCACATGCTAAGCCATGACAGGGAATAGCAGTACATGCAGCCACCAGCAGATGGCGTCCAGATGCAAGAGAATGTAATGAAGACAGGGAGAGATTTATCAAACATGGTAACAACCAATCAGATTCCACCTCTCATTCCTCACAGACTCTTTGGAAAATGAAAGGTGGAAGCTGATTGGTTGCGGGGGACATCTGAGCCAGTCTCACTGTACACCGAGTTTTATAAATCTCCCCCTTGGTGTATGACAATAATAATAACTAAGTGGGCAGTCTGAAAAGAATATGTAACCAAATGGTCCAAGTATATAACAGACAAAAACCACACAAAGGAAGTAAATGAAGGTGAAAAAATTCTGCCATCTACTGCGCTACATACCGCCATCTACTGCACCACATACCGCCATCTACTGCACCACATACCGCCATCTACTGCACCATATACCGCCATCTACTGCACCATATACCGCCATCTACTGCACCACATACCGTCATCTACTGCACCATATACCGCCATCTACTGCACCATATACCACCATCTACTGCACCATATACCGCCATCTACTGCATTACACACATCTACTGCACCATATACCGCCATCTACTGCACCATATACCGCCATCTACTGCACCATATACCGCCATCTACTGCACCATATACCGCCATCTACTGCACCATATACCACCATCTACTGCACCATATACCGCCATCTACTGCACCATATACCGCCATCTACTGCACCATATACCACCATCTACTGCACCATATACCACCATCTACTGCATTACACACATCTACTGCACCATATACCGCTATCTACTGCACCACATACCGCCATCTACTGCACCACATACCGCCATCTACTGCACCATATAACGCCATCTACTGCATTACACACCATCTATTGCACCATATACCGCCATCTACTGCATTACACACCATCTATTGCACCATATACCGCCATCTACTGCACCACATACCGCCATCTACTGCACCACATACTGCCATCTACTGCATTACACACCAGCTACTGCACCATATACCACTATCTACTGCACCATATACCGCCATCTACTGCACCACATACCGCCATCTACTGCACCACATACCGCCATCTACTGCACCATATACCGCCATCTACTGCACCATATACCGCCATCTACTGCACCACATACCGCCATCTACTGCACCACATACCACCATCTACTGCACCACATACTGCCATCTACTGCACCACATACTGCCATCTACTGCATTACACACCATCTACTGCACCATATACCACTATCTACTGCACCATATACCACCATCTACTGCACCACATACCACCATCTACTGCACCACATACCGCCATCTACTGCACCACATACCGCCATCTACTGCACCACATACCGCCATCTACTGCACCACATACCACCATCTACTGCACCACATACCGCCATCTACTGCACCACATACAGCCATCTACTGCACCACATACCGCCATCTACTGCACCACACACCGCCATCTACTGCACCACACACCGCCATCTACTGCACCACACACCGCCATCTACTGCACCACATACCGCCATCTACTGCACCACACACCGCCATCTACTGCACCACATACAGCCATCTACTGCACCACATACCGCCATCTACTGCACCACATACCGACATCTACTGCACCACATACCGCCATCTACTGCACCACATACCGCCATCTACTGCACCACATACAGCCATCTACTGCACCACATACCGCCATCTACTGCACCACATCCTGCCATCTACTGCACCACATACCGCCATCTACTGCACCATACACTCACCGGCCACTTTATTAGGTACACCATGCTAGTAACGGGTGGTCTTCTGCTGCTGTAGCCCATCTGCCTCAAAGTTGGCCGTACTGTGCGTTCCGAGACGCTCTTCTGCCTACCTTGGCTGTAACGGTTGGCTATTTGAGTCACTGTTGCCTTTCTATCAGCTGGAACCAGTCTGCCCATTCTCCTCTGACCTCTGGCATCAACAAGGCATTTCCGCCCACAGAACGGCCGCTCACTGGATGGTTTTTCTTTTTCGGACCATTCTCTGTAAACCCTAGAGATGGTTGTGCGTGAAAATCCCAGTAGATCAGCAGTTTCTGAAATACTCAGACCAGCCCTTCTGGCACCAACAACCATGCCACGTTCAAAGGCCTCACATCACCTTTCTTCCCCATACTGATGCTCGGTTTGAACTGCAGGAGATTGTCTTGACCATGTCTACATGCCTAAATGCACTGAGTTGCCGCCATGTGATTGGCTGATTAGAAATTAAGTGGTAACGTGCAGTTGGACAGGTGTACCTAATAAAGTGGCCGGTGAGTGTATACCGCCATCTACTGCACCACATCACCCATGTACACACAGTATTAACGATTCATGTTATCGGGCTCTCCAGCTGGGATGTGGTGCTATCCATATATAATGATCTCCATAAATAGTTGCGCCACTGTGTGCACACATGTCCTGTCTGTGTAGAGTCTCTGTATATATCCTGTATACTGGGCTACAGTGATGTTACATTCATTCTTCTTCTATGTTTCAGCTTCCTCCACCTGTGTGACTGACAATCAGCTACAGCCCCCCACCACAGAGCCGGACCCCCTCCCTCCCCCTCCAGGTAATGCTGCACACTCACTCTCCATAGGGGGCAACGTATAGAGATGGGGTATCAGCATTACCACCACCAGTACTATTACCACCACCAGTACTATTACCACTACCAGTACTATTACCACCACCAGTACTATTACCACTACCAGTACTATTACCACCACCAGTACTATTACCACCACCACCAGTACTATTACCACCACCACCAGTACTATTACCACCACCACCAGTACTATTACCACCACCAGTACTATTACCACCACCACCAGTACTATTACCACCACCACCAGTACTATTACCACCACCAGTACTATTACCACCACCACCAGTACTATTACCACCACCAGTACTATTACCACCACCAGTACTATTACTACCACCAGTACTATTACCTCCACCACCAGTACTATTACCACCACCAGTACTATTACCACCACCAGTACTATTACCTCCACCACCAGTACTATTACCACCACCAGTACTATTACCACCACCACCAGTACTATTACCACCACCAGTACTATTACCACCACCACCAGTACTATTACTACCACCAGTACTATTACCACCACCACCAGTACTATTACCACCACCAGTACTATTACCACCACCAGTACTATTACCACCACCACCAGTACTATTACTACCACCAGTACTATTACCTCCACCACCAGTACTATTACCACCACCAGTACTATTACCACCACCACCAGTACTATTACTACCACCAGTACTATTACCACTACCAGTACTATTACCACCACCACCAGTACTATTACCACCACCACCAGTACTATTACTACCACCAGTACTATTACCACCACCAGTACTATTACCACCACCAGTACTATTACCACCACCACCAGTACTATTACTACCACCAGTACTATTACCACTACCAGTACTATTACCACCACCACCAGTACTATTACCACCACCACCAGTACTATTACTACCACCAGTACTATTACCACCACCAGTACTATTACCACCACCAGTACTATTACCACTACCACCAGTACTATTACCTCCACCAGTACTATTACCAACACCACCAGTACTATTACACTACCACCAGTACTATTACCTCCACCAGTACTATTACCACTACCACCAGTACTATTACCTCCACCAGTACTATTACCAACACCACCAGTACTATTACACTACCACCAGTACTATTACCACCACCAGTACTATTACCACCACCAGTACTATTACCACCACCAGTACTATTACTACCACCAGTACTATTACCACCACCAGTACTATTACTACTACCAGCACTATTACCACCACCAGTACTATTACCACCACCAGTACTATTACCACCACCACCAGTACTATTACCACTACCACCAGTACTATTACCTCCACCAGTACTATTACCACCACCAGTACTATTACCACCACCACCAGTACTATTACACTACCACCAGTACTATTACCTCCACCACTACTATTACCACTACCACCAGTACTATTACCTCCACCAGTACTATTACCAACACCACCAGTACTATTACACTACCACCAGTACTATTACCACCACCAGTACTATTACCACCACCAGTACTATTACCACCACCAGTACTATTACTACCACCAGTACTATTACCACCACCAGTACTATTACTACTACCAGCACTATTACCACCACCAGTACTATTACCACCACCAGTACTATTACCACCACCACCAGTACTATTACCACCACCACCAGTACTATTACCACCACCACCAGTACTATTACCACCACCAGTACTATTACCACTACCTGTACTATTACTACTACCAGTACTATTACCACCACCACCAGTACTATTACCTCCACCAGTACTATTACTACTACCAGCACTATTACCACCACCAGTACTATTACCACCACCAGTACTATTACCACCACCAGTACTATTACCTCCACCAGTACTATTACTACTACCAGCACTATTACCACCACCAGTACTATTACCACCACCAGTAATATTACCACCACCAGTACTATTACCACCACCACCAGTACTATTACCACCACCACCAGTACTATTACCACCACCACCACTACTATTACTACCACCAGTACTATTACCACCACCAGTACTATTACCACCACCAGTACTATTACCTCCACCAGTACTATTACCAACACCACCAGTACTATTACACTACCACCAGTACTATTACCACCACCAGTACTATTACCACCACCAGTACTATTACCTCCACCAGTACTATTACCACTACCAGTACTATTACCACCACCAGTACTATTACCTCCACCAGTACTATTACCAACACCACCAGTACTATTACACTACCACCAGTACTATTACCACCACCAGTACTATTACCACCACCAGTACTATTACCACTACCAGTACTATTACCACCACCAGTACTATTACCACTACCAGTACTATAACCACTACCAGTACTATTACCACCACCAGTACTATTACCACCACCATTACTATTACCACCACCAGTACTATTACCACTACCAGTACTATTACCACCACCACCAGTACTATTACCACCACTACCAGTACTATTACCACTACCACCAGTACTATTACCACCACCAGTACTATTGCCACCACCAGTACTATTACCACTACCAGTACTATTACCACCACCAGTACTATTACCACCACCAGTACTATTACCAACACCACCAGTACTATTACTACTACCAGTACTATTATCTACACCAATACTATTACCACCACCAGTACTATTACCACCACCAGTACTATTACCACCACCAGTACTATTACCACCACCAGTACTATTACCACCACCACCAGTACTATTACCACCACCACCAGTACTATTACTACTACCACCAGTACTATTATCTACACCAATACTATTACCACCACCAGTACTATTACCACCACCAGTATTATTACCACCACCACCACCAGTACTATTACTACTACCACCAGTACTATTACCACCACCACCAGTACTACTACTACTACCACCAGTACTATTACCACCACCACCAGTACTATTACCACCACCAGTACTATTACCACCACCAGTACTATAACCACCACCAGTAATATTACCACCACCAGTACAATTACCACCACCAGTACTATTACCACCACCACCAGTACTAATACCAACACCACCAGTACTATTACCAACACCACCAGTACTAATACCAACACCACCAGTACTATTACCACCACCAGTACTATTACCACCACCAGCACTATTACCACTACCACCAGTACTATTACCTCTACCACCAGTACTATTACCACCACCACCAGTACTATTACCACTACCAGTACTATTACCACCACCACCAGTACTATTACCACCACCAGTACTATTACCACCACCAGTACTATTACCACTACCAGTACTATTACCACCACCAGTACTATTACCTCCACCAGTACTATTACCACCAGTACTAATACCAACACCACCAGTACTAATACCAACACCACCAGTACTATTACCACCACCAGTACTATTACCACCACCAGCACTATTACCACTACCACCAGTACTATTACCTCTACCACCAGTACTATTACCACCACCACCAGTACTATTACCACTACCAGTACTATTACCACCACCACCAGTACTATTACCACCACCAGTACTATTACCACCACCAGTACTATTACCACTACCAGTACTATTACCACCACCAGTACTATTACCACCACCAATGCTATTACGTCACCTCTCAGTCTTCATCTAGGGCCCCCTCCCCTAATAATAGTCACCCCTTACTACCTCTCCTCAGGTAGTAAGGGGTGACTTACTTAACACCACCAGTACTATTACTACTACCAGTACTATTATCTACACCAATACTATTACCACCACCAGTACTATTACCACCACCAGTACTATTACCACCACCAGTACTATTACCACCACCAGTACTATTACCACCACCACCAGTACTATTACCACCACCACCAGTACTATTACTACTACCACCAGTACTATTATCTACACCAATACTATTACCACCACCAGTACTATTACCACCACCAGTATTATTACCACCACCACCACCAGTACTATTACTACTACCACCAGTACTATTACCACCACCACCAGTACTATTACTACTACCACCAGTACTATTACCACCACCACCAGTACTATTACCACCACCAGTACTATTACCACCACCAGTACTATAACCACCACCAGTAATATTACCACCACCAGTACAATTACCACCACCAGTACTATTACCACCACCACCAGTACTAATACCAACACCACCAGTACTATTACCAACACCACCAGTACTAATACCAACACCACCAGTACTATTACCACCACCAGTACTATTACCACCACCAGCACTATTACCACTACCACCAGTACTATTACCTCTACCACCAGTACTATTACCACCACCACCAGTACTATTACCACTACCAGTACTATTACCACCACCACCAGTACTATTACCACCACCAGTACTATTACCACCACCAGTACTATTACCACTACCAGTACTATTACCACCACCAGTACTATTACCTCCACCAGTACTATTACCACCAGTACTAATACCAACACCACCAGTACTAATACCAACACCACCAGTACTATTACCACCACCAGTACTATTACCACCACCAGCACTATTACCACTACCACCAGTACTATTACCTCTACCACCAGTACTATTACCACCACCACCAGTACTATTACCACTACCAGTACTATTACCACCACCACCAGTACTATTACCACCACCAGTACTATTACCACCACCAGTACTATTACCACTACCAGTACTATTACCACCACCAGTACTATTACCACCACCAATGCTATTACGTCACCTCTCAGTCTTCATCTAGGGCCCCCTCCCCTAATAATAGTCACCCCTTACTACCTCTCCTCAGGTTCTCCTGGTCACTCCTCACCTCCTCCCCCGGTAGCAGCAAGAAGAGATCCTGATCCCATGCCGAACCCCGAGGTCCAAGAACAAGAATATTGGAATGAGGGTAAGTGGCTCATAGTCTTCTGTCTGTGCACAGTATGGCGGCACTGGCTCATAGTCTTCTGTCTGTGCACAGTATGGCGGCACTGGCTCATAGTCTTCTGTCTGTGTACAGTGTGGCGGTACTGGCTCATAGTCTTCTGTCTGTGCACAGTATGGCGGCACTGGCTCATAGTCTGTCTGTGTACAGTATGGCAGCACTGGCTCATAGTCTTCTGTCTGTGCACAGTATGGCGGCACTGGCTTATAGTCTGTCTGTGTACAGTGTGGCAGCACTGGCTCATAGTCTTCTGTCTGTGCACAGTATGGTGGCACTGGCTCATAGTCTGTCTGTGTACAGTATGGCAGCACTGGCTCATAGTCTTCTATCTGTGCACAGTATGGCGGCACTGGCTCATAGTCTTCTATCTGTGCACAGTATGGCGGCACTGGCTCATAGTCTTCTATCTGTGCAGAGTATGGCGGCACTGGCTCATAGTCTTCTATCTGTGCACAGTATGGCGGCACTGGCTCATAGTCTGTCTGTGTACAGTATGGCAGCACTGGCTCATAGTCTTCTATCTGTGCACAGTATGGCAGCACTGGCTCATAGTCTGTCTGTGTACAGTATGGCAGCACTGGCTCATAGTCTTCTATCTGTGCACAGTATGGCGGCACTGGCTCATAGTCTGTGTACAGTATGGCAGCACTGGCTCATAGTCTTCTGTCTGTGCACAGTGTGGCGGCACTGGCTCATAGTCTTCCGTCTGTGTACAGTATGGCGGCACTGGCTCATAGTCTTCCGTCTGTGTACAGTATGGCGGCACTGGCTCATAGTCTTCCGTCTGTGCACAGTATGGCGGCACTGGCTCATAGTCTTCCGTCTGTGCACAGTATGGTGGCACTGGCTCATAGTCTTCTATCTGTGCACAGTATGGTGGCACTGGCTCATAGTCTTCTATCTCTGCAGGGGCTGAGTATGTGCGGGGATACTTCTCCTTCGATGGAAGTGACATTGACAATGCACCAAGTGAGTATCATTACCTGCTACCTCTGTATGGGCGGACATGGCCCCATCTCATGTAGTCTGATGTATGACCGCAGGTTGAGTACTGGTCCCACATTTCTGCGGGTGCAGTATATATCGTTCTTCATAAATAGTGGTGCCACTGTGTGCTCCCCTGACCCGTCTGTGTATATATCCTGTATACTGATGGTTACATCGATGGTCTTCTCTGTGTTTCAGCTCCTTCTTCCTTTGTGAGTGATAGTCTATTACTGCCGGCCGCCGAAACCCCCAGATACGTTCCTCTTTGGAGAGGTAATGCCCACAATGTCCATGGGGGGGGGGGGGCGAGGTAGGGAGATTGGGGGGTTATCCAGATACATGTGGTCATGTGGGCAGATGTTGGGTGGAGTAGTCCTTCTATCCTCGGATTCTGATCCTATTGATATATCTCATCCTGCTTCCAGGTCCTCCACGATGGTTGATGGTGCCGATGAGGAGCAGAATCAGGCGGAAACGCAGACGCTAGGGGGCGCTGGTGTACAGGGACCTGCTACATATGATAAAATGGTCTCCTAGCGGTTGTCACTGCTGTCCAGTATTATGTGTCAGCCCAGTGGTTGTCACTGCCGTCCAGTATTATGTGTCAGCCCAGTGGTTGTCACTGCCCGTCCAGTATTATGAGTCAGCCCAGTGGTTGTCACTGCTGAACAGTGTTAGGTCTCAGCCCAGTGGTTGTCACTGCCCATCCAGTGTTAGGAGTCAGCCCAGTGGTTGTCACTGCTGAACAGTGTTAGGTCTCAGCCCAGTGGTTGTCACTGCTGAACAGTGTTAGGTCTCAGCCCAGTGGTTGTCACTGCCCATCCAGTATTATGTGTCAGCCCAGTGGTTGTCACTGCCGTCCAGTATTATGTGTCAGCCCAGTGGTTGTCACTGCCCGTCCAGTATTATGAGTCAGCCCAGTGGTTGTCACTGCCCATCCAGTGTTAGGTCTGGATGGTAATTCTCCATGGTATAGACCCCACTGGGTGATGAAATGCTCTGCAGGGATATCGGCCGCTGTGGACAGCTCCTCACCTGATCTACCTCATCCCAGAGATGCCTCTTCCTGGGCCATTCAGTGTATGCGTGTATATATCTATATGTATGTCTATATATTATAACACTTTCATTGATTTGATTTGTTTTACACATATAACATAGAGAACCACAAGCCTGGCTCCGCCCCTCCCTACACATCTGTGGTGTTCTCACTCACACAGTACATAGAATATCTGTACGAGTCACTGATCAATCTATCTAGTATACTATACATTAGCATCATGTCTATCACCTCAATAAATACTTGTTTCCTTACTTTCCCAACCTGTAAGAGATTTACTTAGCTGGGGGCAAATATGGTACCCATGGCGGTCCCCTCTATTTACTGATATAACAGCTGTCTACAGAAGGGACTCTCTATGGAGTTCATATCAGACTCCTGTGATAAAGTATCTGCAATGGTCGGTAGATGCAGATAATGGACTATGAAGAGGATAGAACCAAACCGAAGTCTGATCTACAACTAGGGAAGCAAACAACAGGGTGTAGAAGACACCACACCCATTCACAGCTCTAGGAGTGATAGCATTGTATTGGTAAGCATGGTACTATGGGCTCTAGGATTTCTAACTCTCTTACTTGGCAGTCACCCTGTAAATCCTCACTTGGTCCCCGAACATTCTTACTTTTTGTTTTTCCATCCTGGTCCCTTACCTATGTTCAGTTGGCATTGGGATGTTACGTAACCTGGAACTCCTGGCTTTGCATAGCTCAGAGTGAGATGACATTGACTACCCCCATTGGTCTCCCCTGATCTTGTTATCCAGACCCATACCTCCCTCAATGATGGTGAGAGTGTAATGGTTAAACCTAGCTTAGATATTTAGAGTCTTCATCTATTCTGCTCCCAAGGACAGGATAGTAGGAGTCAATCTAGGAAGCAGGAAGCCCCCTGACCTTACTCTTTCCTGACCGAGGTGAATTATGTGACTACAGAGATAAATGGTGGAAGGAACAGAGTTCACCCAGTAGCATCAAGTATTCCAGGAGGGGAATGTGCTGATGTTGTGGGGTCACAGAGGAGAAGAAAAAAAAAAAGACCATCAGAAAAGTTTAGGGGAGGAAAATTGCTATTAGTGACTAGAGTTGATCGAACCTCAGGATTTTGCAGGTTCGATCGAACGCGAACGTTTTCGAACCTTCCGCATTTGATTCCCGATGCCTTCCCGGTCTGTGGGGAAGGAGGAGACAGCCCAAGTACGGCCGGGAATTCCAGGATTCAGCCTAGGTAATAGGCTGTATCCCGGAATTCCAGGCGGTACCCAGGCTGTCTCCTCCTTCCCCACAGACCGGGAAGGCATCAGGAATCAAATGCGGAAGGCATCAGGAATCAAATGCGGACACAGATGATGAATGTTGGCCATTTAAAAGCCATTTCTAAGGTTAAGAAACATAAAAGTCAACAAGGAACGTGCAAAACCCAGTGACTTAGGGAAGTGTTGGAGAACATAAAGCTTTGGCCACCGGTAGAACATTGAGTAGGTGTGTAGAGGGGTCCAGGTAGCATCCCTAGACCTGTAAAGCCAAAGGTGAGTTGCATGTCCCCAGAGTGCCTACTGAGCTGTTACCCTGACCTCCGACCACAGCGCTCCACCAATGGTTACCACAGCCATATGGACAATGTGCTTAACCTTCCTCTAGTGTTAGGGTCGTGACTGACCCGTTTTAGGTTTTAAATGCATACAAATACTACATACATTTGTCTATTGCATCGAGACTTTTTGACTTTGTCAGAAACTTATTTTTAAACAAAATACAATAAAATAAATCTATTTTACTAAATTGTAAAATGCTCTTAAAATTATAACATTGGTGTTGTTGGGGTCAATTTCGACCCAGGTGTTAGCAACTTACCTGACTTTGCATCAGCACCAGTCTCCTGTGCTCAGGGCGCGCGGACAAGACGCCGCTGATGGTAAAATTTTGTTATGCACTGAGTAGTCTGAACACTGGCCTATTTCTCTGCTCAGGTTGCCTCTGTTGTTGTTCTCTGGCAATTGCAGGGTTAACCTTGGTTTGACTTGCATTTTGTGACAGGCAGGTTGCTCCCAGTGTGTGTGTGTTTCAGGTGTCTCTGGTTAGAGATTAGGGGCTGGGCCAATTCCTGGTTCCTCATATAACACAATCTGTGTCTGCAGGAGTTGCTGGGTATTTTGGTGTGTATCCACACAGTGCCTCAGCTCCCTGGTTTGTATTGTCTCCTGTTTCTGACCTTTGGCTTGTTTGCTGCTTGCCCTGATCTTCTGCCTGTGTTCTGACTTTGCTTTTGCCTTGTGACTCTGTACCTCTGCTACCTGACAGTGTATGACCCGGATTGCTGACAATTCTTTATTGTGTTTTGTTTGTCTTGTTTTGTCTTGTGTTTCAGCTACTCAGTGTAGGGAACGTCTCCAAGTTACCCACTGTCATCTAGGGCAGATTGCGGTAAGTAGGCAGGGGCACTGGATTGGGTCAGTTCAGGGCCCACTTGTCTGTGTCTCTGCTCTCGTACCTGACTAGTCATTACACCAGGTGTAATATAAGAGTATAAAAACAATAAGTCCCAAAACTGAACTCGTAAACACAAAATAAACCAACAGCCCACAGCCAGCTCTACCTCCAACAACTTGAGTTAGGGACATGTCCAGGCATGTATGGCCAAATCAGCTTAGAGTTGGTACTTTGCAGAGTATACATCTCCAGTTTACACCATGCAACAATGAGGAGAAGATTAGATGCAAGCCAAATTCTGGATTATATCTTGGATGATAATGAATCCAAGGACAGCAATCCAGCAAACTGATACAGATGAACAGGTTTCTGAGGAGGAAGATGATGTGAAGTATCAACCGAAAGACACAGACAGTTCTGATCAGTCTGATGAGGAGGTCACCGGCGCTGAAACTGCTCCCGCTGTAAGATTCAAATCCAAAAGTGGCAAGATCAGTTGGAGCTCAGTACCTCCAGATGTACATGGCGGAGAAGATGCTGCAAATGTCATAAAAATGACCCCTAGGATCACAAGGTTTGCTGTGACAAGAGTAAGTGACATCAAGACATGTTTTGATCTGTTTATGCCATTTAGGGATGGTCCAAACTCTCAGAGGTTTCGGTTCATATGAACCCGAACGCTGGGCATCAGATTCCCGCTGTCTGCCCGCTCTGTGGAGCGGGTGGATACAGCGGGAGGACCGCCTGGAAAACTGGGATACAGCCTATGGCTATGGCTGTATCCCAGTTTTCCAGGCGGTCCTCTCGCTGCACGGAGCAAGCAGACAGCGGGAATCATTACCGAGAGTTCGGATTCGTACGAACCCAAACCGAACTTGGTTCGGACCATCCCTAATGCCATTGTCAATAAAAAAAAGTCATTATTGCTATCACAAACCTTAAAAGAAAAAAAGTCTATGGCAACATGTGGAATGACCTTCACAAAGATGCAGCTGTGTCATCAGGAAGTGACGAAAAGCCCAGAATCATCCTGGACTGTAACAAAAACAAAGGAGGAGTGGACAACCTGGACAAGCTGACTGCCACCTACACTTGCCAGCGAGTGACTAGGAGTTGGCCAATGGTTGTATTTTACAACATCCTTGATGTGTCAGCATACAATGCATTTGTGTTGTGGACCCACATTCTCCAAGGATGGAATTCAGAGAAAAAAAACAAGCGGAGGATGTTTCTTGAGGAAATAGGAAGAGCCCTTGTCAAGGCGCACATTGACCAAAGGGAACGAGTGCCCCAAGACCCAGCCGCTGCGGCCTTGGCCCGACAACTTCAGAGCTCAACAAGTGCTTCGTCCACACCCACAGTAACACAAAGAGCATCATCACCAGCATCCTCCTCACCCTGCCTCAACATCAACCACAACCCCAGTGACACCACCTGATTCTAAAAGAAAGAGGCGTCAGGTCTGCCCTAGCAATAAGGACAGAAAGACAAACACATCCTGCTTCACCTGCAAAAAATACCTCTGCAAAGAACACACATAAAGGGTCACTGTGCTACACATCTAAAAACTAGTACTTGATTTCTGTTGATTTGATTTGCTTGATTGATTGTTGTTTGTTTGACCTAGAAAAGCTACTTATTATTATTATTATTATTGCTAATAATGTTAATATAATTTTCATCTCTTATTTGTATTAAAGTTTTATAAAAAAAAAAAAAAAATCTGTTTATTGCCTTTTTCATAAAGTAGTTAGATATGGGTCAAAATTGACCCGTAACACCATAGATGTTACTAGAGTTAATAATATAAAATATACATATGTATATATTTTTTACATTCAAGAAATGTGTTCTAAAACCCTTCAGTAATAATCAGGTAATATAACAAACTTTTTAAAGTTTATATTATTCTCTTGAGGTTCATTTGACAATATTTTTATATTGAAAATGAAGGGTATGCTCTCAAATGAAAGGCCCAGGGGGCCACGACAAAAATATTAAAATCAATCCTTCCATAGATGAGAAACCCTAACAAGGTAACTAAGAGGTAAGAAACAAAATGGATAAAAAATTAATGTTTTTAGGGTATCCTGGGGGTGATTTAAGACACGGGTCAAAACCGACCTGTTAACATAAGAAAGAGTAACAGAAAGCTAACACTAGAGGAAGGATAAGTGACCCTTGATGGAACCAAATCCAAGACCTGAACCCTGAAGGAAGACAGAAGATAAAAGGGTAATGAGAAGAACCTCACAACATTGGACAAAGGACAATGTTTTATGGTGGATCTGAGAAGAAGATGGGTCGGGCATCTTGTTCAGAAAAATCCTGAGCTTTTTGTACAACGGATTCTGCATTCGGGACTTGTCCCTTCTACATTACATAGACTGTGACCAGAACACGGGACTCATCACTTCTACTGTACATTATGTTGGCCTCCAACCAGAACACGGGACCTCATCACTTCTACACCCTCTAATACAGTCAGACCTAACAGAGTAAGATTCATCGGCCACGTTCCCGGCTCAAGTCTGCCATCTCTTGGTATATATATGAAGATATCTGGAAGGTATCATGCATGTTGTGTCTGAGCCTTAAAGGGATTGTCTGGAGGGCGGAAATGGTCCTACCTGCTCACTCTTTTACTCTGAGACACGGGGGTTGGGGGGTTGGGGTTGCGTTTTGTGACTCTGTGGTGATGTCACTGTTTGCCCATAACATGTCGGGGCAGTCCATCAGACATGGACATCAGACATCAGACAAGGCATCCCCTCCCTCAGTATGTATTCTACATTCACATCCTCCCCTTTAGCACCATGCCCCCCCCCCCCACACACACACACACACACTTTCTATATATCCTGGATGACACATGCTGGCAACGCATCCCCGTGGCATCTGTGGAATCAGTAAAAAAAAAAAAAAAAAAAAGGATGTCATAGGGTTCTATTGGCAGATCCGTGCTGCGATCCCGCTCCGCACTATGACATGTCTTATTTTTTCGCGGTGTGGATCGTATGAATAGACTTACAAGAATTATTGGGCCCTACAACTGTCCATGGCCACAGATCTGTGGTCACGGACAGTCGTAGGGCCCAATAATTTCACGGGACTTGTGAATAAGACCTAAAGCAAACAATGAGCTAACAAATAACAGAAGACAACCTGTAAAAAAGTCATTTTATTAAAAACTAATTTTTGTACCACAGAATTAAATACATTACAAAATGATCCTAACAAAGAGTCGGCCAGTAAGCCGTGTAAACATTCCTCGTATCGGGGCGGCGCCTGTCAGGCTGTCCTGGTCCGGCAGTCTGGGGTCAATAGTGGGAGATACAGACAGAATAGAGGATGAAGATTACACACAATGGCATATCCTGGCATCAGTGCAGACCCCATGGCGGTCCCCCAATGAGTGGTGAATAATCACAGGACACTACCACCATATGTTGTAGTAAGCGAAGGATATATAACTTGCTTCCTATATATCTGGTATTAAAGCGCCGTACACAGTGGTAATAACGTCACCGCCGTTCCTATAATACATCGCAGCCTGTAGACTGACGCTAGTGATTCCCATAGTAAATAAATAGGTTAAAGGGACACTTTAAATATCAACAATATAGATGGAGACGAGTCTCATTTTACTACAGTATATCAAAAAATAGCGTAAAAAATGCAGCAATGATCTCTATAGAATATAAAAGTACCGGGATCTGCAGCTGAAACTGAGACCATAAAATATTCTAGGCAACGAGAGTAAAGTATGTCTGAGAGCTGCAGCCCTATCCTGCTAGGGTAAAACAGTAACTCCCAGCATACCATCACTGCCACAGTCCGTCCACCCTGCTGTGGTAAAACTGTAGCCCCCAGCATACCATCACTGCCACAGTCCGTCCACCCTGCTGGGATAAAACAGTAACTCCCAGCATACCATCACTGCCACAGTCCGTCCACCCTCCTGGGATAAAACTGTAGCCCCCAGCATACCATCGCTGCCACAGTCCGTCCACCCTGCGGGGATAAAACTGTAACTCCCAGAGTACCATCACTGCCACAGTCCGTCCACCCTCCTGGGATAAAACTGTAGCCCCCAGCATACCATCGCTGCCACAGTCCGTCCACCCTGCTGGGATAAAACTGTAACTCCCAGAGTACCATCACTGCCACAGTCCGTCCACCCTGCTGGGATAAAACTGTAACTCCCAGAGTACCATCACTGCCACAGTCCGTCCACCCTGCTGGGGCAAAACTGTAACTCCCAGCATACCATCACTGCCACAGTCCGTCCACCCTGCTGGGGTAAAACTAACTCCCAGAATACTATCACTGCCACAGTGGATCCACCCTGCTGGGGTAAAACTGTAACTCCCAGAATACTATCACTGCCACAGTGGATCCACCCTGCTGGGGTAAAACTGTAACTCCCAGCATACCATCACTGCCACAGTCCGTCCACCCTGCTGGGGTAAAACTGTAATCCCCTGCATACCATCACTGTCACAGTCCGCTCACTGCTAGAGCACGCTGAAAGTAGTATGTTCAGAGGTCACAGAGCACTAGTCCAATGGGACCAAAGTGACCATGTTCAGCACCAGGTCCTGCATTTATATGAATATTGCACTCTATATCAGAGGACAATGTAAACTCTTAGAGAAAACATTGAGGCACCTAGGGTATATGATATAGTCCTCTGACTGAATACTGATATGATATATATATGGGAACAGATCCTCGATGGGCTTATGTATAGATGACCTGGCTATCTGGATGTAGTAGCCTATACACATGGCACTGGGGTGACAGATGTAAATCAGGTAGTATTTATGGTCACAGATATTGCGTGAGTCGAAGGTACAGACCTCTAGATGTGTTCTTCATGAAACGTTAGAGCTTGGACGTAATTATTATGGGAAATGTGGTACAAAATAAGGGTTATGGCAGAAGGAAATAAGGGTCATGATGGAAAAGTCATGGTGGAATGGAAGGAAATATGGGTCATGATGGAAGAGTCATGGTGGAATGGAAGGAAATATGGGTCATGATGGAAGAGTCATGGTGGGATGGAAGGAAATATGGGTCATGATGGAAGAGTCATGGTAGAATGGAAGGAAGTAAGGGTCAAGGTGAAAGAGTCATGGTGGGATGGAAGGAAATAAGGGTCATGATAGAAGAGTCATGGTGGGATGGAAGGAAATATGGGTCATGATGGAAGAGTCATGGTGGAATAGAAGGAAATAAAGGACAAGGTGGAAGAGTAATGGTGGAATGGAAGGAAGTAAGGGTCAAGGTGGAAGAGTCATGGTGGGATGGAAGGAAATAAGGGTCATGATGGAAGAGTCATGGTGGGATGGAAGGAAATATGGGTCATGATGGAAGAGTCATGGTGGAATGGAAGGAAATATGGGTCATGATGGAAGAGTCATGGTGGGATGGAAGGAAATATGGGTCATGATGGAAGAGTCATGGTGGAATAGAAGGAAATAAAGGACAAGGTGGAAGAGTCATGGTGGAATGGAAGGAAGTAAGGGTCAAGGTGGAAGAGTCATGGTGGGATGGAAGGAAATAAGGGTCATGATGGAAGAGTCATGGTGGGATGGAAGGAAATATGGGTCATGATGGAAGAGTCATGGTGGAATAGAAGGAAATAAAGGACAAGGTGGAAGAGTCATGGGGGAACGGAAGGAAAAAAGGGTCAAGGGGGAAGAGTCATGGTAGAATCGAAATAAATAAGAGTCATGATGGAAGAGCCATAGTGGAATGGAAGAAAATAAGGGTCCTGTTGGAACAGTCATGGTGGGACGGAAGGAAATAAGGGTCAAGGTGGTAGGAAATAAGGAAGGAAAGACTATTCTGTAGTCAAATACTCCTTCACATCTTCTTCATAGGTCCACCTGAGAAGACATCTACCATACATGTAGGATCTAGTGGTAGTTATATCACTTTTCTCCAGTTCTTCCTAGGGACACCGATGATTGATTGGCTTTCATCATATCTGAATGCTATAAGGCACTGACAAAGTCGAATAAAGGTCCACAGGAATGATGAAAGTCTTCTTAATGCTCGCTCCAGTAGGACATCACCAAGTCTCATTGTGTCGAAGCTGATCCATTTGATAAGACAATGGAAGTTCTTTAACGAAGTACCTCAGTGCAATACACAACGCAGGGCATTTGTGGTCCAGTATTTTTCCTTTCTTCCATTTCATCTTGATGTGCAAGTCACCATTTAGAGTTTTTTTTCCCATCCTTACAGTGCAAATATCAGGATAGTGTATCTTCTGGTTCCTGGCTATGTCTCCCACGCTTGGATCCCTGACAATATCATTGCTTCTGGAGAAAGGCAGCAGCTGTCGCCTGCACTCTGCCCCCCGGCTTTGGCCTTCAACAAGAAACAAGTTGATGTTTTTAATACAAAGATGTTTGAATGTGTTACACATAGTGTGATTAGTTAACGTGGGGGTGAAGACCCCAGTGATTTCACCTACCACTGAGGGGCTTTCATCTGCACAACTGAGTTGGTGATGGGAGGTTTGACGGTGGTACCGGGCGTCTTTACCAGTAGACCATCCTTCTGGACAGGGTTCCCAGGAAGCGGCTTTCGAGGTGGGTTCAGCTTTAAAAAGCAAAATAAAAAATATTATTATAGAGTAATCGTAACCCAAAAAGAGAAGAACACCAGCATTAGTCAGAGGTACCTGTGGGGTCCTGGCGGGACAGGAGGGTAGAGGCTTCTTTGGGGGCAGGAGCTTCAAGTATTGATTGTCCTGCTTGGGGGGGATGACTGGGGAGGACTTGACTGGAGGAGGAGGAGGTCTGGATGGCTTCAGCTGGATGCTGGTTTTGGGTGACTGGCTGCCTGGTGTTAACAATGGACGCACAATGTTGACCGGCTGGGAGTTGACCTGCGAGGCTTCCTTTTTGCCATGGAAAGCAGACCAGGAGCTCTGTGTAGAGAAAGCAGAATATCAAACAGAGTCAACGCAATGAGAAGAGCTGGAAGACGGGAACGAGAGAATAGAACTTTACAATATGATGAACCATACAATAATATCAGCTGGCAGCTTTCAAATTCTGTGGGTCTCGAAACAGAGGGAAAGGAGAGAGGACTGAAGGAAAGAGAGTCCCGGGCTCCCTACTGACAGATCACGAGTAGGATAAGCAAAACGATTTGTAAGGAACTGAATTTGTTCCAACTGTCCTGAAAAGATTGGACTTTGCCCCAAATAAACCCCAAAAATGTCAGAATCCACCATTTTAGTGATCAGAATAAGGGGTTTAGGACCCTAACCTGACCCTAAGTTAGAGTTAGGACCCCTACTCACTTTAACTTAGAGCTTAGATACAGTTAGAGTGCCTTACAATTGGAGCACTAATAATACAGACACTGATACTTGGTCCAAATCATCTCCAACGGCCAATTCAATCTAATTGGACTGAAATTAAAGGGAAATTCCACTTAAACATAACTTTTCATATGTTGAGACTTACAATTCCTTCCATCCTTCCCCCTCCGATCCCATCCCTTCTGAGACACCTGATGTAAACAAGTCCCTGGCAGGCTTTATCTGCAACATTGTACCTTCTTTGCAGTGCTGTAAGGATTATTAACAGTTCTTTAGCAACTTGACCTCAGAATACCCCTCCCAGCATTACAAAAAAGCTACAATGTTGCAGATACAGCCAGTCAGGGACTTGTTTACATCAGCCGTCTCAGAAGGGGGGGGGGGGGACAGAGTGAAAGGCTCACACACAGATTTTTGTGTCTTCAGCAGAAAGCAGCAGCTGAGAACTGAATAGATAATAAGTATGGAAGGAATGGGTAGTCTCACCATGGGCAGCAACATATCAAAAGTTATGTTTGGGTGGAATACCCCTTTAATTTTATAAGAATGTGCTTCTCTCATTCCTCCATTCCGTTACCTTTTGTGTGGCTGGAGATGCGGCTGGAGGGGTGAGATTGCGCTGAGTGTAGATGTTTTTTGGATCTCTTCTGCCGGGACGAGGACCAGAAGCGTTTTTCAATCTGTAAAATTACAAGACGATTACAGAACAAGATGAAACGACTTATAGAAAAAGAATACGACAGGGCCATTGGGCTTCTCGCCATAGGGTAGTAAGCGGTGGCAGTGACCCGCCGCACACTATGTGGATGGAGTCGCTACATCGACGACGTATTCCAGACTCTCTTACCTGCACTTCGCTCGGCTCTTGTTGACCCATTTCTTTAGTTGAGAATCTGACTTTTTGTACCAGTAGTAAATCCCAAAGACAATAAGAGGAAGGATGACCAGGAACAGGAGCAGCAGGAAGACGATGAGACCTTCTTGAACTGTCAAGGGAAATATATGATCGGTTGGCACTAACATAACGAAGGGAGGACGGACCTTAATGTATAGTCTGACATTGTCCGTCGTCTGCCAGAATTATACTGATCATACATATATATATAAGTTCACTCATATATACAAGGACCAACTCACAGTCATCTGGGACTGGCCCACTGTCAATGCTTCCTCCCTGGCCTGACGACTCGCAGTATGGGGGTCCCCAGCCAGCGTGACAATGGCAGTTTTTGTTACTGTTGCACACCTAGACAACAGGGAAGGAACACGTCAGTGTAATAAATGAAAGAAGCCGGCAATACTGTATATGATGTGAGTGTGGGGTGACTAGATGTAGCTCCAATATGCCTCACCCCGGATGTAAGTACTGTAAGACGGGGACGGGACTACGAGTCACCCATACATTGTATACCCTCCATAGCCAATAGATGATGCCTGCACCTCACCAAAGGACTCTAGCTTATGACTTTATTTTATCTTTGTATACATTGTTCTGGTGTGGCCATATTGCCCGGGCTGTTCTTTACAGCGTTTAGTGACATGCTTTACAGTGAGACTCATAGACATAGATGAAAATAGACAGACTCTGTCCCCTTTGGATGAATGTGAGGTGAGATGTTACTAAGCGCGCTCTGGGACCTGTGATGAGGTCATTCCACAGGGAGCTGCTATTGTCTCCTCTATCTACTGGTGTCACATGACGCTGCAATGCTGCACAGATCACTTTATTGCAGCCTCCTCTTATCACCACAGACACAACAGGAAGTCTCAGCTTAGTTTTAGCCCCAGTGGTGAGAAAGAAAACTGCAAGATCTCAGGATTATTTTATAATATAGATTGAAAAAAATGGAAAATTAGAAAGAATTTGTCACCAAGAAATCTTTAAAAAAAAATCTGTTTAACATAAAAACATTATTTATACAACAAGTCATTTTCTGATGACACTGTCCCTTTAAGCTCTCTGCCTCCTGAATGCAAAGACACCTTGACCTGCTCAAAAAGCTAAAATATCCCCCGAAGTCCAGGACAGGAGAGAGACCTGTGCTGCTGTTCATAGAGGACTGTCTGCACTAACACACTGTAGCAAACCCTCAGCTGTGAGAAGCATTAGGAGAGGACGGCTCATATTCAGTAACAGTGGACAGAGATCTTAAAGGGGTACTCTGGTGAAAACCTTTTTCTTTTAAATCAACTGGTTTATGACGCTTATGGCCTATAAGCGATACTGGTTGTGATTTTCATTGTGTGGATTATTTTCTATACATAGTCTGGTACTTTCTGCACACTCACCCCGTGGCCATTGCATCGAGCTATGCATTCATCCCATTCGAAGAAGGACGCGTTCTGGCATTGTCGATCTTTACACACCTAGAATGAGACGTGAGAGTGAGGTAACACTAGGTTATTCTGTAGACAAGGCAATAGACAAGAAAAACGAAACGTCGTCTATATAACGATCCATCATAGAGAGGTAAAGGCCCAAAGACTAGGAGGGTATAATGGTTTCCCGACAGCCCATGGTGGCAGAAGCTGGGGACAACCAGGCAGGATTCCTTTACGCTAGAACCATGGGAAATAGGCAGCTGCCAGGGGCATCTAGAGGTGTCAGGACGAGACCCTTTCTACTCTACTGGCGATTGTAGCCCAAAGAAAAAGCTCTGCGTCCCATTCCCCGGGACACTGATGTGGATTCCTGCTATCGCTGTGTATCTACATAAATACCATAGTCAAGAGTGATTGTTTATTGGCCACCCCAATGTCCATGTGGAAGCTGAGCAAACTTTGAGCACTGGATTAGCAAACACTGCCAAAGGTGGATGCAGCCCTAAGGCTGCCAAGAAAACATGGATACAGCCATAGGCTTTAGACTATATCCATGACTTCCAGGCAGCCTTATGGCTTTATGGAACTTTGGCATCCACCGCTAATTAAATGCCGCACACTCATATTCAGAGGAACACAAGTATGCTTGAAGATCACTCAACTCTAGTACTCACCATCCATGAATCATGTATACTACGTTTCTCCAAGATATTTCCATCCAACCATTGACCAACCAGCCTCAAGACATCTCCATCCAACCATTGACCAACCAGCCACAAGACATCTTCATCCAACCATTGAGCAACCAGCCACAAGACATCTTCATCCAACCATTGAGCAACAAGCCACAAGACATCTCCATCCAACCATTGACCAACCAGCCACAAGACATCTCCATCCAACCATTGACCAACCAGCCACAAGACATCTCCATCCAACCAATGACCAACCAGCCACAAGACATCTTCATCCAACCATTGAGCAACAAGCCACAAGACATCTCCATCCAACCATTGACCAACCAGCCACAAGACATCTCCATCCAACCATTGACCAACCAGCCACAAGACATCTCCATCCAACCAATGACCAACCAGCCACAAGACATCTCCATCCAACCATTGACCAACCAGCCGCAAGACATCTCCATATAACCATTAACCAACCAGCAACACATCATACCATCTTAAAGGGGTTGTCCAGCGAAAAAATGTTTTCTTTCAAATCAGCTGGTATCAGAAAGTTAAATAGATTTGTAATTTACTTCTATTTAAAAATCTCAAGTCTTCCCATACTTATAAGCTACTATATATCCTGCAGGAAGTGTTGTTTGTTTACATTCAGAAACAGTGCTCTCTACTGACATCTCTGGCGGAGTCAGGAACTGTCCTGAGCAGGAGAGGTTTTCTATGGGGACTTGCTGCTGCGCTGGACAGTTCCTGACTCCGCCAGAGATGTCAGTAGAGAGCACTGTTTCTGAATGTAAACAAACAACACTTCCTGCAGGATATATAGTAGCTTATAAGTATGGGAAGACTTGAGATTTTTAAATAGAAGTAAATTACAAATCTATTTAACTTTCTGAAACCAGTTGATTTGAAAGAAAAAAAAATTTCACTGGACAACCCCTTTAATTTAAGGTTCACACTTACTGTGACTCAACATATGAGCTCTTCATGCTACATTGTAACTCAATGTACAAAATGATCCAAGCAGCTGTCATTGGCCATGCACTATGTATATGTATGCACTATGTATTTTCCACGCACACCGTACACTTATACTCACCATCCCGTCTCCACACTTGGTCCCAGTCATGACTAGGCCTGGGTCGGAGGAGTCACCTTCTTCCTGCAATGAGTAGGAGTATGTGCCTCGACACTTCACCTCTTGTCCATTGAACTGGATGGTGGTGTCCATGGAGACTGTATTATCATGTTTGGGTCTCTGGGCAGTGCTCTCACACTGGATTTTTCCACACTTGGCATCTCTGTCAAAGAACATCAAGAATAATCCGATAAATTGGCCCAGACCGCCATCTAACCAATCCAGTATGAAAATGGATTGAACAGTGAGACGGGAATTAATATATATGATGGAGGTTTCTTTGGTCTTGCCGATTCTGTTGACCTGCTGGGACCCACCTTTACTATGCTTGGTATTCTCCATCCTATCTACATACAGTGTATCTAATCTCACCATGATACTTCTCTCCCGATACTCTCACCATGATACTTCTCTCCCGATACACTCACCATGATACTTCTCTCCCGATACAGTGTATCTACTCTCACCATGATACTTCTCTCCCGATACAGTGTATGTACTCTCACCATGATACTTCTCTCCCGATACTCTCACCATGATACTTCTCTCCCGATACAGTGTATCTACTCTCACCATGATACTTCTCTCCCGATACAGTGTATCTACTCTTACCATGATACTTCTCTCCCGATACAGTGTATCTACTCTCACCATAATACTTCTCTCCCGATACTCACACTGTATCGGGAGAGAAGTATCATGGTGAGAGTATCGGGAGAGAAGTATCATGGTGAGAGTATCGGGAGAGAAGTATCATGGTGAGAGTAGATACACTGTATCGGGAGAGAAGTATCATGGTGAGAGTATCGGGAGAGAAGTATCATGGTGAGAGTAGATACACTGTATCGGGAGAGAAGTATCATGGTGAGAGTAGATACACTGTATCGGGAGAGAAGTATCATGGTGAATCTACTCTCACCATGATACTTCTCTCCCGATACTCTCACCATGATACTTCTCTCCCGATACAGTGTATCTACTCTCACCATGATACTTCTCTCCCGATACAGTGTATCTACTCTCACCATGATACTTCTCTCCCGATACTCTCACCATGATACTTCTCTCCCAATACAGTGTATCTACTCTCACCATGATACTTCTCTCCCGATACAGTGTATCTACTCTCACCATGATACTTCTCTCCCAATACAGTGTATGTACTCTCACCATGATACTTCTCTCCCGATACTCTCACCATGATACTTCTCTCCCGATACTCTCACCATGATACTTCTCTCCCGATACTCTCACCATGATACTTCTCTCCCAATACAGTGTATCTACTCTCACTGTGATACTTCTCTCCCGATACTCTCACCATGATACTTCTCTCCCGATACAGTGTATCTACTCTCACCATGATACTTCTCTCCCGATACAGTGTATCTACTCTCACCATGATACTTCTCTCCCTTTACAGCTTGACTCCATTACCCACGGCTTGTCTGGTTATGGCAATCTCTTCCCCATCTCCCTGTTCTCTTCTCTTTCGTACATTGTAGAAGAACCTCAACCACTCCTGTTGTATCCGATTCCACCCCGCTATATGTTCTCCATTGAATCCTTCAACTGATCATCTAAAGGGAACCTACGTCCTAGCACCATCAGCCCTCACTGAAGTAGTAGGGAAAGATGATGGTATAGTTGAGGGGTGTCCTCCAGTATATAGTTTTTACCCTGGGTATCCCAGGGGTCAGATCAGTGAATCTGGGGGAGGGTCTTGTCTGGGTTGGAGCCAATGATCACCACCATTCAATATCATTGTTATGGCTGAACGTTACTCACTTGGATTTACACTTTACAAACTGTCCATTGCCGTCTTTCCCGCAGTTTCCGTATCTATCCCCGGCCTTGTTTACGTCAATGAAGCAGATTTCCGGTGCTGGCCGCGCTCCTGTACAAAAAGTTGGGAGACAATTTTTTTATTTTTAGGAGGAAGGGGGGTCTGAATTGGTGCAATGGATATGTAGCATGTTTCTATGGTCACCTGGTCCCCAGAGGTGCACACACTGCTGGCCGTGGGTCAGGCACATGCCGTTCATACAGTAGGCCTCGCCGTAAGCGCAGGGCGAGCCGTCCAGCATGTATACATTGGCCGGGCAGTAGGCGTTGTCTCCTCGGCAGAACTCTGGCAGGTCACAAGCTCCGGACTTCTCACGGCAGAGCGTCCCAGCAACTTTCAACTATGGAGAAAAAGAAGGCATAATAATCCTATAATGCTGATCGTGGGATTCGCCCCCGGAATCTCGTCTAATATCGATGTGTTACCTTGCAGTCCTGGCAGCAGTCTCCATGTGCACACTGGGCTCCCTCCTTTAAGGTGCAGTTTTCGGCGTTGCAGCAGGGATTGTTGCATTCCTGCACAAGACGCTCTCTATTAGTCCATGTCGTATCCTGAGAGAGGTGAGACCACCTACACCCTACAACCCCCCCCCCCAACGGCCAGCACCATCTAACCCCCCCCCCCCACACACACACACAAAGACAGGCAGCCCCCCCCCAGGACAGCACCACCTACACCCTCCCCACAGACCAGCACCACCTACAGCCCTTCCCCCCCCACACACACACACACACAAGCCAGCACCACCTAACCCCCCCCCCCCCCCCCAAAGGCCGGCACCACCTACAGCCCCCCCACCGGCCGGCACCACCTACAGCCCCCCCACGGGCCGGCACCACCTACACCCTCCCCACAGACCAGCACCACCTACACCCTCCCCACAGACCAGCACCACCTACAGCCCCCCCCCACACACACACACACACAAGCCAGCACCACCTACCCCCCCCCCCCAAAGGCCGGCACCACCTACAGCCCCCCCACCGGCCGGCACCACCTACAGCCCCCCCACGGGCCGGCACCACCTACACCCTCCCCACAGACCAGCACCACCTACAGCCCCAGCACTTACCTCCGGCTCTCCACAGTCACACTGCTCTCCCTCCTCCAAGAAGCCATTTCCGCACTTCTTCCCCATCACCAGGTCCTTGGTGTTGGGCATATTGAACAGACACATACCGCCGCCCTTCTGGAAGTAACCCTGTAACTGCTGCCTGCTGCACGAGCTGAACGTACGAGGGAAGGGGTGCCTGGGAAGGAGATGGCGGGTTTATACAGTGACACTATGTGACCTAGTCACCTTGTACAACATAGGAGGCTGCATTTTTTCGTGAACAGAATGGGATGTAGGCTCCCCTCCTCCATATAGGCAGGATCCTCTGTACTACTATGTGTACCCACCCCCCCCTGCCATGGTGCCCGCCATTCTGCAGGACTATGGCCCCCGTGGTGGTAAGACTGACCGCCTTCTAGAGTCTAAAGATGGCTGCTGAGTCCCCAACACGTATGTGTCCTCCCTCCAGTCCTCCCACCTACCCGGTGGCGGCAGCCATGATGCATCCTCCTTGGTCAGCAGTGGCCTCCGTACAGCAGTACTCCTTGTCGTGACTCATCCCAAAGTTGTGTCCAATCTCATGAGCCATGGTGGCCGCAGCTCCAACCGCCAGCTCCGAGTGGTCCTAGGATCAGCCACAACATCTCATAAACCACTGTATGTAAGTTAGACGGACATAGACACAGTGTACAATATAATACAGCTCAATCCTGTGAACATCTTCTTCCTCGTTCACAAATTTAAAGGGGTTGTTCACCAAAAAAAAAAAAAATTCTTTCCAATCAACTGATTTCAGAAAGTTATACAGATTTGTAATTTACTTCTATTAAAAAATCTCCCGTCTTCCAGTAGTTATCAGCTGCTGTATGTCCTGCAGGAAGTGATGTATTCTCCCCAGTCTGACACAGTGCTCTCTGATGCCACCTCTGTCCATGTCAGGAACTGTCCAGAGCAGAAGAGGTTTTCTATGGGGATTTGCTGCTGCTCTGGACAGTTCCTCACATGGACAGAGGTGGCAGCAGAGAGCACTGTGTCACACTGGAGAGAATACACCACTTCCTGCAGGACATACGGCAGCTGATAAGAACTGGAAGACTGGAGATTTTGTAATAGAGGTAAATTATAAATCTTTGGCACTTGCTGCGACCATTTGATTTAATAGAATCTTTAAATGTTATTTTTGCTGGACTACCCCTTTAAGTTAAGTGATGTTCCTTGGGGGAGGGACTATGTGGTTAAATATTTAGTGGTAAAAATAGAGAAGAATTTTTAATATCCAATATTTTCTTACCATACTGACTCCTCCAGAATTATCTGCTGTACACATCCCCTCTAGGGGAGCCATCCCGATGGTTGTTCCCTTGAAGGTCACGCCCCTTAAAGAGACACGGCACAAATAATGAATACCATACAATGCACACATAGAAAGAGTAGTCAATCGTCTATGAGCTAAATATGAGAGAGGGGACAGGTGTGTGAGCAAGGATGCGTGCAACTGCTATGGGGACCAAGAATCGGGGCCCCTCATGGTGGAGTGAAGCAGCACCAGCAGACGCCCCTCCCCCCAAGTATAATTTAGAATTTGAGGGATTATCCAGGATTAGAAAAAAACAACACTGCTACTTTTTTTTTTTTTTTAGCAAGAACAGCGCCACCCCTGTCCTCAGGTTGTGTGTGGTATTACAGACTGGTATAAGGGGATACTACACTGACGTGATCAGCTGGGCATTGTCGTGCTTCTTCTTGGTCCTCAGTTTCTGCTTCCAGTTCAGGAACATTTTCAGGCTGTAGTTGGCGTCATCGCGGATGTCACACTGGTCTCCCGACGTCCACACCTCCAGGCCGATCAGAGCCACTTTAATATTCATTGACATGTAAAACTGTATGGACAACAACAGAGAAGCATAGTCACATCTGTTTCTTGGGATGGAACAATAAGCCCAACCATAGTCAGAATGGCGGCCGTCTAGGTCGGGGACTCACCTTGTCCACAAAGTTGGCGATCTCCATAATGCGATGCTTGGTTTTCCCCAGATCCTGCTTTTGTTTTTTGTACTGTAAAAGCAGAGATTATATATGTATATTACAGGATTATACAATGACATTAGGGGCAATAATACTAAGTATGGAACAATCCGGATGGGATTATGCAGTGTCCCAGTACAGGTGGTCCACTAACCTGTTTCACTGCCTTTGTGAAAGTATCTGTCAGGTGCCACACCAAGAGCTGGGAGCTGTAATTTCCTCACCAGCCACTAGGTGTCTCTCTTCTCCTCCCTGTGCACAGCTGCAGTATATCAAAGGTTTTCTGACCAATGACAGGTGCAGACCATCTACCCTCACACTCTCTCTATTTTCCTTCCTCTCACACAACCCTATATGAGGTGAAGGAGTCTCCTGGTCTAAGAGTTCTTTTAGTCAGGAGTGTATGAGAGACAGAGCAAAGACACAGGTTCCTGCTGCAGTGACTGCTTAGGCCAGAGCCCTTGACGGGGACTGAGATTACACTGCTACAGTATGCAGTGCTAGACCCTTAGAACCGTGAGCTGGATAAACCCTTGTCTACGCCTGGGATTCTTCTTAACGTCAGGACCGTTACCTGCTAAAGCAAAAGAAGAGGGACTGCTCCCCAGTAGAACAAAGTTACTATGTGCCAAAGTATTCTACTGACTTCTCTGACAAGTTCCAACTCTTGTTTAAGTGCCGGACTCTGTCGGTTTACTTGTGCCGCACCCATATCCTCACTATCGCTCTACCAAAGGACTGGTGACTGTGTGTTCGAGGTGGGAGGGTTGTACTTCCACTCCAGGCCACCATGACGAAGCTACTGCTAAACACCAGATCCCACCAGCAGGTGCAACACCATCATACAGCAGCTGGGCCACAGCAATTACCTTGTATAATAAGTGTTAGGTGTGAAATAAGAACAGTGACTCAACCCCTTCCTTACTGGGGTGGGCACAGTGCGCTCAGTGACTTAACCCCCTCCTTTACTGGGGCAGGCACAGTGCGCTCAGTGACTCAACCCCCTCCTTACTGGGGCGGGCACAGTGCGCTCAGTGACTTAACTCCTTTCTTGCTGGGGCGGGCACAGTGCGCTCAGTGACTTAACTCCTTTCTTGCTGGGGCGGGCACAGTGTGCTCAGTGACTTAACCCCTTCCTTGCTGGGGCGGGCACAGTGTGCTCAGTGACTTAACCCCTTTCTTGCTGGGGCGGGCACAGTGTGCTCAGTGACTTAACCCCTTCCTTGCTGGGGCGGGCACAGTGTGCTCAGTGACTTAACTCCTTTCTTGCTGGGGCGGGCACAGTGTGCTCAGTGACTTAACCCCTTTCTTGCTGGGGCGGGCACAGTGTGCTCAGTGACTTAACCCCTTCCTTGCTGGGGCGGGCACAATGCGCTTTTTGTTTTTCCCAATATTGATACCCCGAGGACTACATTGGGTTCTATGAAATACGTTGATGACTAGCAGATTTTTAATTAAATGGTCAACAAGGGGTGTGGGTTTGTTTTATTACATAATATAATTTGCAAAGAAAAACTTCTTTACAGACTCCTTTACAGCTTAGTAGTATAAGCCATCTGATAGACGGCATCTATTACAAGGTGTGTTAGCCCATAATACAGATAACACTAACACGTTCAGCACAGCAAATAGATCACAGTCAACAGTCTGGCCCCCAGGGGGTTAAGTATGTATGCTGTGCATCCTCACTTAATCCCTTGGGGGTCAGGATGGGGGGGGGGGTAATTATACTTACCATCCTGGGCTTCGGGCTTCTGCCTTCACCAAATCAGCACACATTGTTTGATGTGCCAGGTCAGCACCGGTTGAGCGGTGATTGCAGGAGCAGACCCAGCACATCAAGCGCTGTGTGCCAGTCTGGTGAAGACAGAAGCCCAGATCCCAGGATGGTAAGTATAATTACTTCCCCCCATCCCCCCGCATGGGTAAAATAAGCTTTATCTTTAATCCATACCTAAAAAGAACAATGGCTGCACAGTTTGGGTTCTTTCATCCCTAATAACAACCCCAAGGTGACTGAGGATGTGAGAGCACACAGGAGACAGAGGAGAGGTACAGAGAAGGACAGACGGACTAGCAATAAGGGGTAAGAAAGTGGAGTGAGAGAAGGTGGAGACATCATGACACTATATAAAGGGCTGGAGAAGGTATGGAGAACAGACAATGAGGACATAGAGATGGACAGAAGAAGAAGCTTCGGACTGAAGGCCGTTATTCATCTGTGTGATAAGACTCACCATGGAGTTGTCAGCGACAATGTATAATTCCATGAACTTCTGAGCCCCCCAGACGTTCCTCTTCATCTGCAATGTAAGTGTAGACACATGAGACCAGATATCAGCAGGCAGGGGTTAAGTCTATGACAACCAATAGAAAGATGATAACGTTTATAATAATAATAATCATTTTATATCTAGATACGTGTCCCTTATCATGTCTATGGCAGGAGACATTGCATTAGTTAGCCAGCAGGTGGCGATACAATACTATGATGCTAAATTACTAAATCAGTTCCACATAGTGACCACTAGATGGCACTGTAAATTTTAAAATCTACAAGTCCTGTTGCTGTATACACCCAGCTCTACAGCTCAGATATAAAGGTGGAGCAGTATCAAATATAAGTGCCGAATTCTTCAGGACATTCGTGTTATTATTCTACTGTGGACACTGGCTGAGATCCTCCCAACTAACTCAGTCCTTAAAGGGAAACTCCAGTCAGGTTTTCCTAGAAAGGGTTACATGTATCCACTAGTCAGTCAGCTGTCCGGCCTGGTGAGTCGACGCTAGCCTTACCCTGTGGTGTCCGGGCTGGAATATGAAGTCCTCCATGTGAGAGGTAGCAGAATGAGGGTGCCCTTCATGCCCGCAGCTTCCGCCACTAATAGGTAGGTGCTTTGTCTGGTACAGCATGTGGGCATTTGGACTTGGCCCGGCCAGCGGGTGGAGGTAGAAGCTGTTATTGGCACTCAGGGTGATGAGGCCACTGGAAATAAAAGGGACGATAAGACTCAAAGTAATATACAATTATAAGAGGGAAGATAAGACTCCAGGTAATATACAATTATACGAGGTAAGATATGATTCCAGGTAATATACAATTATAAGAGGGAAGATAAGACTTCAGGTAATATACAAATATATGGGGAGGATCAGACTCCAGGTAATATATAATTATAAGAGGGAACATAACACAACAGGTAATATACAATTATACGAGGTAAGATATGATTCCAGGTAATATACAATTATAAGAGGGAAGATAAGACTCCAGGTAATATACAATTATATGAGAAGGATCAGACTCCAGGTAATATACAATTATATGAGGAAAGATAAGACTCCAGGTAATATACATTTATATGAGGAAAGATAAGACTTTAGGTAATATACAATTATATGAGGGAAGATAAGACTCCAGGTAATATATAATTATATGAGGGAAGATAAGACTCCAGGTAATATATAATTATATGAGGAAAGGTATGACTCCAGTTAATATATTATTATATGAGGAAAGATATGACCTCAGGTAATATATAATTATATGAGGGAAGATATGACTTCAGGTAATATATAATTATATGAGGGAAGATATGACTCCAGGTAATATATAATTATATGAGGGAAGATATGACTCCAGGTAATATATAATTATATGAGGGAAGATAAGACTCCAGGTAATATATAATTATATGAGGGAAGATAAGACTCCAGGTAATATATAATTATATGAGGGAAGATAATACTCCAGATAATATAAAATTATAAGAGGGAGGAAAAGACTTCAGGTAATATACAAATATAAGAGGGAAGATAAGACTTCAGGTAATATACAGTTATATGAAAGAAGATAAGGCTCCAAGTAATATACAAATATATCGGGGAAGATACGACTCCAGGTAATATACAATTATATGGAGGTAGATATGACTCTAGGTAATATATAATTATATGAGGGAGGATATGACTCCAGGTAATATACAATTTTATGAGGAAAGATATGACCTCAGGTAATATACAATTATATGGGGGTAGATTTGACTCCAGGTATCATATAACTATATGATGGAGGATATGACTCCAGGTAATATATAATTATATGAGGGAAGATATGACTTCAGGTAATATACAGTTATAAGAGGGGAAGTAATATACAAATATATGGGGGAAGATAAGACTCCAGGTAATATACAAATACATAGGGGAAGATAAGACTCCAGGTAATATACAATTATAATTTTAATTCCTTCCCTTCTTGCCTTTCAGTCTTACCTGATCCCTGAGCAGGTACTAAGAGCCACTGAAGATTCCTGGTGACCCTTCACCCGGCCGTGGTAGTAGCAGTGCTCCTGTGGGTAGGAGGAGAATGGGAGTGATTGCAGTGATCGGACACACACACACAGGTATAGAGACTGTTATTACCCATCCTACACCAGCATGGTGGTCTCCTATCTGACATTAACCCTCAGACATCCTGTAACACCTATCACTCCCATCATCCCTAGCATCATACTCCCAATGTATGTGATATGTGATAGGCATACGTGTATATTAGGGGACTGTCCCTTTAAGGGTTATAGTATGCACAGTGTCAGTCTGCTGTCCTACAGCTTGATGATTTATGTGCTGCTCTGCTTCTTCTTACAGGAAGGAAGAGATGAGAGTGGGGCGGCTGTGACTTCCTCCTGTATCAGGGTGTCCGTGATAATGTGATATATGAGAAGCAGAGACCCCGATCCTGGCAGATAACAGCTGCTATAGCCCCGCCTCCTCCATATCACACCAGATATGTGCAACGTCTGCAGAACGTACCGTGTGGTCGGGGGTCACAGTCACCTTCTCCCCCTCCTCAGTGTAATGCGTCTCAGTGAACCCCGGAGAAAGCAGGAGGCTGGGAGAGAAAACACATAAAAGACATATATATATATATATATATATATATATATATATATATATATATATATGTATATACACATCATACACTATATATATATATATATATATATATATATATACACACACATATACATTATGTATATATATATATATATATACATACATATACACACACCATGCATATATACATCATACACATATACATTATATACGCACACACACACACACTCACGCACGCCATATACTAAATAAACACACACATACACATTATATATATATATATATATACACAAACACATCATACACATTATATATACACACATATATATTAATA